>NC_057795.1:638193570-638392511 GCF_018294505.1 Triticum aestivum
ATATTTTTAGTGCAATGGATGCTGAAATCTGTGGGTGCTATCTGTATGTGCAATGTACAGGTTGTCTGCAACTTCGTGTGCAATTTCAGAATAGATTATCAACACTTATATATTCAATGTACAATCTCTGAATTAGAGTTGATTGTGACCACCTTTTTGTAAACATCCTAATAATTTTGTAGTATGTCCAAGAAGTTGTCATCTTACCGAAGACAAATTAAAGTATGGGTTGACTAAGCTATTTGGTGTTGGAATCGGCTAGGTTGGTCATATTGGTGGTATCCTCTGACATGCATGCCTCTGAACGTCCATCGAGGGGGAATGGTATGTTTCAATAATCCAACTATCAATTTCTGGTGGTACGTCATATTTTTTCTGGTGTGTTTGCTTTTAATTTTTGTCATGGTACTACCTTGTTCCTAACTTTGAAAAATGAACCGATCAAAAGAATTAGTGACACAAGCTCTATCCAAAGAGAAAGGGTTAATCATGGATCTTCAAAATTGATGCAAAGAATTGTCTAACTGTTTAGTAGCTCTGACAGATAATTAACCCATAGTAACCTAGAGAGCTCTTTCTGATCCTTTGTGTGTGTGTATATACTCGGGTTCTTAACGATGATCTGGTCTGGCTAATTCTTATGCACATGGTTGCTATTCTTCTCTTAATATTTCTGTGTTTTTTCATGCATTTATTTCCGCTTCGTATCCAAACATGGTGTTCAGTTCACTATCTTTTGTTTTGCACAATACTTGGATATGCCCTACTGAGAAATCTCAAAATTGTTCTTGTTTGAATTGTATAGCTTAGGAGTATATTTGTTGTACGTAAGCATATACAGAAATAAGATTTCATCTATTTTTGGGGATATGGTGGTAGAAACAACAAGGAGCATGATCGGGATAGGAGAGTGCAGAGGGCACTGCCAGTGCACTACATCACATATGACATCTGTAGGAATGATGGCATCAACTGTCATTTGCACGTTTAAAGATTCACAATGGAGGTGAGATTGGTATATGCTTTGTCAGCAGAAGTCGTAGGTAATGAAGTTGGATAATATACATAGTTTTCCTTTGGATTCCTTACGAAAGACTAATTTCCAGAATCCATAATTTGTAAGACTATTAGATAGCTTGATTTGAATGCTATTGGAATTGTTTTATTCTTTTAGGTGTCATAATCTCTACCGGTAGCTAGCCTGGTTTGGAGTTGTTGATCTTTGACATCTCATTTGGAACCGTTCGCTCTTTGCTTATGATTTGGATGCCCTGCAGTGGAATCCAGCTGAAAAAGTGAAACCAAACGGGGCCAAAGACTCTCCTCATTATTCAGGTATACAAGAGAATAATGGAGTTGTTGAATCTGGAGTTTATTCCAAGGTGCAAAATTTACCAAATGAACTATAATGCTAATGATTTTGTTCCATTTAATTTCTTGGAGTTGTCGCACATTAAATTCTTGACGCAATCCCTCTACATTTTTTATGGGTTCTGAATTCTGATGTAGCCATTCGTCTCATAGCTGCAATTGGAAGTCCAAATTCAAAGTTCGGTCTTTTTCTGGAAACTGAAACAGTGGCATATAGTATTGTCTTTCTCTACAGTACATCCTCTTGCTTTCTAGAGAATTGATCATGCCTATCTTGCTTGATTTGTTTGTGATCTGTATGTTACTCTGGATGTCTCTTGAAAAAAATGGATATGAATGAGAGGCGCTCCAAGGAGCAAGAGAAATCATGGGTAAATAGAAATGCACTTTGATTTTTTATGCCATTAATATAACTGAAATATTAATGATGGTTGTATATAGTGTTTTAGACCTGTGGCTCTTTTGTTTACATTATGAGTAGTACCAATCTTATAAGATGTTCGTTATCCAGGTAAAACTTGGGAACATGTATGGATGGACAATGTTATATGGATTTGATACTTTTATTGGCTAATTGTATAGCGTATGATATTAAAGAGTTTAGAGTTGTTTATCATGTTGTTTATGCTGGAGTTAAAATTTTCATGTATATAATGACATCATCTTCATAATGAAGCCGCAACTTCTGCCTCATGCTTTTTCCATTGTACTCTGATGGCTTCACTTCAATACGTGTATGACAGGAGTAAGGATGTTTCCATACTCCGTAAGTTTTCACCCTACTCCAGGAAGCCATTTCATTAGTTTTTGGCTCCTGACACTTTCAAAAAGGATACTGACTACTGATAACTTGTAGATGTTTAATGGGCATATGCATGCATACACTCGAGGTCCGCCGGCCTATCAATTTTAACTGAAGGGACTGCAGAATAAAATGTAGGGGCAAAACTTTGCGAGTGGTGGCGGTGACCCAGTTAGTGCTTCTCTGCGCACACCCTTCTCTCCACAGTGGGAGATTGGGGGCACACGGGGTAGCAAAAGCTAGGGCGTGCGGTAGTTGGGCAAGCCAGAGCTCTGCATGCGTACTTGTTGTGTGATAAGGAAGCACAGAAGAGGCGCTGGCTGGCAGTAATTTTCCTCTGAACATTGTTCTCTCAACGGCTGTCTGCATATGTCAAGACGGAGAGGCTAGGGAGTAGCGATGTTGTAGTAGAGTTTTGGCCAGAGATGGGGATTCATGAGAGATGTTGCTTGGAGCAACAAATTTTTTACTGGTAATTGTTCTGTCCTCTCTGTTATCTCTATTTGCACTTGTGATTTCTGTTTATGTCTGCGTATAGATTTTATCCAATAAATTTAGTCCTAGGGACTTTGATATACAATGATACACCAAAGCAAGCAAAGAAACCAAAAGAAGTTAAATACTTTTACCTGCTGCCGGCATCTGATCGATGAGCAGTTGCACTGTTAAAGGGGATCGAGGAAATACTAAGGAAAAATTTCCATGTGATGCTCAACTCAACTCCTACACCTACCAATACCTTCGAGTGAAGCCATTAGAAATCTCATACAATTCAGTCAATGTCTTCAGTAACAGAGATGAAGTTCTTCTGGTTGCTGAGGAATTTGTTCTGACTGAGGAGTTAGGAATTCGCCAGTGCAGATTGCCTACACAGTGAGGAACATGATATGTCGGTGGGAAACGGCACCTGTGGGATCACTGGAATCCCTTCTACGGTTGCGGGGCGCGGGGATCTCAGTGTTCTTGAGCTCTTGAACTAGCTCTAGGTGCTGCCAGGTTCGAGAGAGACGAAATCCTTTCTTAGTGTGCCATGGGCCTCTTTTTATAAACGAAAGGGGTTGTCATAGTGGCACACAGGAGGTGGAAAGTGCTACAGCGTTGCGAGCTTATTGCCGGTATTACAAAACAAGACACATTTAATGCGAGGCTTAGGTGTCCCTTCGCTTTATTGGGGATGGGAGCAAGACCCGTCCCGTCCGTCGCCGCTCCTCCTCGCTTCGACACTCGCCCTGGCCAGCGGTGCATGCAGTGCCATGTAGGCAGGCAAGCAGCTGAGGTGGAGCGGTGGTGGAGCCTCCACGAGGGGTTGCATGTTGCCACGCAGGTGCCTGCCCAGCTGGCTAGGTTGGCAGCTGCATGCGAATGGTGGCGAAGACTTGGCTGGTGCGGGCCTGGCAGTGGCCCTGCCGGTGCGCTTGGCGAGGGTCTCGTCGGATGGCCCGGCAAGGGTCTTGCTGGGTGGCCCGGCAAGGGCCTTGCCGTGGCGCGCTAACTTCCCCGGCAAGGATCTTGCCGGAGGTCTTGTGGGTTTCTTCGGCGAGGATGGTTGCTATACTCATTTGATCTTGAGCGTTCTATGTCTTCACAAATATCTGCATACTGCCACGGAGGTGCCTCCCGAGCCCTGTCCAACGCATTTGTCTAGCGTTGACGGGCTCAAGGGTGGCTCACTTCGGCTGGCGTGGGCGAGCTGCCTCGGCAAGGGTCTTGCCGGGGCTGCTGAGCCTGCCCCGGCAAGGGTCCTTGCCGAGGGAACCTGCTACGCCTATCTGATCTTTGTGGCATTGGTCCTTGTCGTTGCTCTGTTTGCCTTGTGGCTTCGGCTTCTTCTCCGGCTTCCCTTTCCTGCCATGTCTATGTGTGGCCGTGGCGGGAGGCTGTGACTACCCGTGCACAAGTAAAGGGGTCAAAAGGAGAGCCGCTACTTTTGTACACTGACATGAGCCCCCGAGCCTGGGTCATACATAAGCGCAGCACGTTGTTGGGCCAGGCCCAGAACGGTGTGCGGGCAGTTGGGGCGGATTTTTACCGTGGCGACTGTTCCATCCGCTGCACTTCCCCACGACCCGTGTTGAACGCGCGACGTGGGGGTCGTGCGCGCGCATGACGTGGGAGGCATGGGTGGGACAGCGCTCGCACGCATGCGTCGCATCGCAGTTAATGGGAAAGGAGGCGGCCTGCGCCTTCCCCATAAAAACGAATAACCACGGGCGCGCTGCTCACTTTGCCACTTCCCTGCGCCTTCCTCCAATCTCAGAACCGCCGCCCCCTTCTTCTCGAGCCTCTCTGCTTCCGCTCATCGCCGACGTGCTTCCTCCATCCTTTGCGCTTTTTTCTTCCCACAGCCGCCATGGCACCTAAGTCCACCAAGAGCAAGGGAGCGGCAAAGGATGCTGACATGTTGGAGCAGTCGGAGAGCGAGCTGGTGCCGTGGCGGGCGCAATCCGCCTACTTCCCCTCGACGGTTGGCATGCCCGAGATTCGGGAGATGTTCAAGGATTTGTGGGGCGTGAAGACGGTGGGAGAGAAGACCGGGCATCCAGCCACGGTCGTTGTCCCTGCCAGCGTTGGGCCCTCCCCGCATCGGTACCCTTTCTTCGTCGATTATTTCTCCTGCGGGCTCTGTCCCCCCTTCTCTGATTTCTTCAAGGACATCATGCACACCTATGGCTTCCGCCTCTTAGATTTTACTCCGAATGCCGTGGCGTGCATGGCCCTCTTTGCCCATCTCTACGAGGGTTTCGTCGGGGTGTACCCCAGCACGGCGCTCTTCCATCATTATTTCTCCCCTCGGATCCAAAAAGGGGGCGCCATTGCTGGCTGTGTCGCCTGGATCCCGAGGGCCAAGGGGGCGTACCCAGACGGCGCCACGAAGGAGAGGTGGGAAGAATGGCTGGGCCGCTGGTGCTGGATTGAGGAGAAGGACCCGCCAGCATTCTGTGAGGTTCGCTAGAAGCCACTGGTCTGTGGTGGCGATTGGGGCGATGTCGATGCCGACGACGCGAAGCTCACGGTCGCCACCACCAGGATTCTCCGGCTCACGCAGGCCAGGCTCACCCTCGAGATGATTGGGTCGGACTTCATCCGCCGCCGGATTGCTCCTCTGCACGGCAAGGGGAGGCCGGTCTGGCTCTTTGTGAACGCCGCCGACATCATGAGGCTGCGCCCGGCCTTGATAACAACCTGACGGTGCGGCGGCACGCCCATCTTTGCCTGCGAATCTTACAGCTTGAGGTCGACGACGAGGGCGAGGTCGAGCGGTCCGGCAAGCTTGCCAGGGCCGCCGCGAAGGCCAGCAAGGTCGACAAGGAGCATGTCTTTAAGCTGCTGGCAGGAGTGGTCCCGCTGAGCAACACCTCTCATCGGAACGAGATCATCGCCATGATGCCGGTCTTCAACGTGCATGGCCTAGACCCGAGCTGGGTTGAGCCGGATGGGCTCCTGGTGCAGGAGTTCTTCGACACCCTGCACGAGGTATATGTCACCGACGAGCCGCGGCTTATCCAGGACACCTCTCTCGCGGAGCTGGACTATATCGCCGCCAGGGTGGAGGAGGCGAGGCTTGTCGCGGAAGAGGCAAAGCTCGTCAGGGAGGCCGGCAGCGCCGGCGGTGTGGTGGACAAGGCCGCGGCGGAGGCGGAGGAGGGGGAGCTCGCCCGGTGGGCAGTAGCCGCTGGGGAGGCCAGCGGCGCCGACACCGGGGCTCCCCTTGTCGAAGACACCGCTGACGAGTCGTCGTCGGAGGAGGACGAGGAAGGGAGGACCGCAACCGCCGATCCCTCGATCACCGGAAGAAGGCGGGTCCTGCGGCGGGCCACCTCCGGCGAGCCGGTCCGCCTCGACCGGGCCGTGCAACCGCAGCAAACCCAGGAAGCGCCCGTGCGCCAGACAAGGGCGGTCGCGATGAAGAAAACGGTGAAAGCCGTGGCACCGAAGAAGAGGGCATCTGCTTCTTCGCCGTCCAAGCGCACCCGGACGCCATCGCCTCCCCCCTCGCCGGCAAACACCAGCGTGGGGATTGGGTTTGACTTTTTTGACTTCGGGCCTCTCAGCCCGGAGAGAGAGCTCGGGCCTCTTAGCCTGGAGCGGAAGAGGAAGGCCGTGGAGGAGGAGGAGGAAGAGAACGACGAGTGAGCCTCTGCTTCCCTCCCTCATCCCTTACACCCCCCCTGATAGTGTTGCTTACTTGTCTTCATCTTGCAGGGATGTGGAGACGCTGGCCCAGAGGATAAAGAGGGCCAAGATGTCGGCGAGTGGCCAGCCCCCGGCAGGCACCTCCAGTACGCCACTGGTGGTGTCGAGCAGCCCGGAGAGCAGCCCCCAGCCCAGACCCCAACATTGAGTCCATCACCCGCTCTCTATCAACGTGCGCCATGTGCGATGCTTTAGTGTAACCGTGCCGTGGATGCAGGAGAGGAGCAGCACCAAAGGGAGCCACAGAGGGCTTCTCCGATCGTGCTGCCTCCGTCAACTACACCGCCCCAAGGGGCGTCCTCGGCAAGGGAACCAAGCACCAAGACCGTGCACACGGAGGAGGGGGAGGAGAACGCAGGCACCAGCGGCTTTGCCTCGACGCCAGACCTTGGCGGAGAAGGGGCTTCCGTCCCTCGGCCCGGCATGGGTAAGCCACTCGCTCTCCACTTCTGCTTGCATTCTTCCTTTCCTATTTTCCTTATTGGCTTTCGATCTTGGCTTCGCCCTGTCCCTTTCTTGGCATCCAGACCCCTCCTCGGAGGACGTCGACACCACCATCAAGGACATCGCCTTGGAGGCCGCGGTGGAGGCAGAGAAGATTGCCGCTGAGGAGAGTGCCAGGGGCGCCGCCGAGGATGCCACCAAGGGGCCCGCCGAAGAGCCCGACAAGGGGCCTGCCGGGGACGTCGGCAAGGCCACTGCCAAGGAGGTGGCGTTTGATGACCTGCCCTCTTCCTCCGCTGCCTCTGGCTCCAGCAGGTACCTGAGGGTCAGCGACGACCTCTTCGTCCATCTCCTGGGCGTGTCGAGCACCAGGGCTCCCTTTGAGGGAGAGGTGTTCGACGAGGAGATGCTTGCCACGGCCGGCCTCGAGGTCGTTGATGAGCCGAGCGTTGGTGGCGCCGGCTCCCAGGAGGAGGAGCTGCTCCAGGCCATGGGCGCCATCTTTCGGAAGCTTCAGGCGCTCCATCGTGCCCGTCTGGACAAGGCCAAGTCCAGGACGGCGGTGGTGGAGAAGATGGAGGAGGACTTTGAGGGGTGCATCGCTGAGGCGCAGGACTGGTTCCGCCAGGCCCAGGACGAACTGAAGGCCACCCAGGGGGAGTTGGCCAACCGTGAGGTTGAGCTTGCCCTGAAGCTGGCTGACATCAAGAAGGCCCAGGAGACGGCGAAGAGGTTGGCCGACGAAGCCGAGGCCGCCCGGACCCAGCACGAGGCCGCCCTGAAGACCCAGGAGGAGGACCTTGCCGAGCGCGAGGAGAAGATTGCCGCCACGCTCCGCAGCAAGGACGAAGAGGTGGACAAGCTCGTCCTGCAGCAGACCCAAGAGCTGGAGCGGAGGCATCAGGAGGCACTCAATGCCCTGGCTCAGGCCCACGCCGGCAAGGTGAAGGAGCTAGAGGAGCAAGCTTTGAAGCTGGCCCAGGAGAAGCATACGCTCAACGGCGCTTTGACGGTGGCGCAGGGCGAGGTCATCAACAAGTCTGGAGAGCTCTCCGAAGCCAAGCCTCCATTAAAGACCTCAAGCTGAAGCTGGGAGAGCTCGAGGAGACGCTGTCGGGGGCCATGACCGGGGAGGGGATCCTGGCCAAGGAGCTGGAGACGGAGAAGCAGCTGCTGATGAACGAGACCGCCAACCTCAAGGACTACAAGGCGGGCGAGAAATGCTGGCTCGGACGCCTTACCGCCGTCGCAAACTCGGCCGCCAATCAGCTTGCCATTATGGGGATGCCGGAGATGGGGTACGCCCCAGAAGCGAGCCTGAGCCCCAATGCCAACCTGACCATATACTTCAAGAAGGTTGTCGGCACGCTGAAGCGGCTTCACTCCAACTGGGCGGCCTCCCTGGCCGAGGAATCCTGGATGCTCTGCCGGGGGACCATGACCAGGGTGCTCACCAAGATCGCGCACTGGCACCCCGACCTCGACTTTGGAGCTGTGCTGAAGAGCTTGCCGGAGGGTGTCGACACTGCGACGCTCAATGAGCGCATCCAGCCCATCCTCAACCGCATCGACAAAATCAAGAGGGTGGAGGGCCAGCGCCGGGACTAGGCATCCCATTCTCCGTCGCCGCTGCAGGTTCATGACCAAGACAATGCTATCTTTAGTTAGAACCGCGGCGGCAATTTGTGTAACATAACTCTGCAGTACTCCTGAAACTATGCATGTTATTCTCCTGTTCGATTTTCCTTTATATGTCCACCCTACGTCACTAGGTAAGCTCGCCGGCACGTAAACCCAGGGCGGCGCTTTGAGGACGGATCCTCATTAGCCTGCCGGGCGTTCTTGTTGTAGGGCAAAGCACCTTACCGCCCTTGGCGCGGCCGCTCAATCTGTCGAGCTTGACTCGAGTCAGAACCGAGGGCGTTGCCGATGGCGGAAGGCTACCCTGCCGCTCTCGACACGGCCGCTTGAACTGTTGAGCGGACTCGAAACACAACAAAGGCGTTGCCGATCGCAGGAGGGCCCCTCTGCGTACAGGCTTCCCATACATAGGCCGAACCGTCGAGGATAAGAACCTTATATTTAAGGGGAAAAGCTTAAAATTTGGCATGACTTAGCTCTCTCGTCACCGCCTCGACGTCCTTCGTGCCAACAGGCAGTGGCGCCTTCTTGGCCGGAGCCATGGCGATGAGGAACAGCCGGGTCAACTGCTAGGCCAGATCCTCACGATTGCGCTCCCCCTACCTGGCGCGCCAAAGAAGTCGGTGGGAAACGACACCTATGGGATCCCTGAAATCCGTTCTACGGTTGCGGGGCGCGGGGATCGCGAGAAGAGCAGGACTAGCAGGCAACATAGAGGGATTTACCCAGGTTCGGGCCGCAAAGATGCGTAAAACCCTACGATCCTGCTTTGGTGGATGTATTCATTGTTCTTGAGCTCTTGAACTAGCTCTAGGTGCTGCCAGGTTCGAGAGATCCAAAATACTTTCTTATTGTGACATGGGCCTCCTTTTATAGACGAAAGGGGCTGCCACAGTGGCACACAGGAGGTGGAAAGTGCTACAGCGTTGCGAGCTTATCGCTGGTATTACAGGACAAGAGACATTTAATGCGAGGCTTAGGTGTCCCTTCGCTTTATTGGGGACGGGAGCAAGGCCCGTCCCGTCCGTCGCCGCTCCTCCTTGCTTCGACACGCGCCCTGGCCAGCGGTGCATGCAGTGCCATATAGGCAGGCAAGCAGCTGAGGTGGCACGGTGGTGGAGCCTCCACGAGGGGTTGCATGTTGCCACGCAGGTGCCTACCCAACTGGCTGGGTTGGCAGCTGCATGCGAATGGTGGCGAAGACTTGGCTGGTGCGGGCCTGGCAGTGGCCGTGCCGGTGCGCTTGGCGAGGGTCTCGTCGGTTGGCCCGGCAAGGGCCTTTCCGTGGCGCGCTAACTTCCCCGACAAGGATCTTGCCGGGGGTCTCGTGGGTTTCTTCAGTGAGGATGGTTGCTATCCTCATTTGATCTTGAGCATTCTATGTCTTCACAAAGATCTGCATACCACCACGGAGGTGCCTCCCGAGCCCTGTCCAATGCATTTTTCTAGCGTTGACGGGCTCAAGGGTGGCTCACTTCGGCTGGCGTGGGTGAGCTGCCCCGGCAAGGGTCCTTGCCAGGGGAACCTGCTATGCCTATCTGATCTTTGTGGCCTTGGTCCTTGTCGTTGCTCTGTTTGCCTTTTGGCTTCGGCTTCTTCTCCGGCTTCCCTTTCCTGCCATGTCTATGCATGGCCGTGGCGGGAGGCTCTGACTACCCGTGCACAAGTAAAGGGGTCAAAAGGAGAGCCCCTACTTTTGTACACCGACATGATAGCCCTGAGGAATTTGAGAGTCAAAATTCCGACCGTTGCTGTGCTACGCGTCAGCTATCCAAAAATATCTATCCACCTAATGGTCATATCATTGAAGGGCATTTATATCTTATCATGTCGGGCTGCTCCCTAGGCTATAAATAGCCGCCCCCTACAACCACTAGCTGGTTGTCTGCTCCGAGTGAAACTGACACTTGTCATTTGAGAGCATCCCATCCTCCGAGGACTTTGAGCGAAAATCATCAAGTGAGGAAAACCCAAACACAAACCTACAAAACCCCAAAGTGATTGAGCATCACTGAAGAGATTGATCCTGCGTGGATCCGACGCTTGTTATCTTTGAAGACTGTGCTTCTTCCAGACGGTTAGGCGTCAAGGTATAGAGCATCCAAGAGGAATTGTGGATCGCCGAGTGACCGAGTTTGTGAAGGTTCGGAAGTCACCTAAAGACTTACCACGAGTGATTGGGTGAGGTCTGTGTGACTTTAGCTCAAGGAGAATACGGTGAGGACTGTGTGTCCGGGACTGTGTGTCCTTGAGTTTAAATACTCAGCCGCTCCAACCAGATGTACAACTGAGATATCAGTTGGAACTGGTCTACCAAATCATTGTCTTCACCAAGCTTACTGGTTCTATTTCCTCAAATCTTTCATTTCCTCATTTATGTTGTTGTGTGCTTGTTCATATCTGTTTGAAGACTTCGACTGAAGACTTTCTCAATTTCCTTAGTTCAATTTCTTCAGTCTGTTCGTCTTCATCTTGTGTTATCCTGTGTAACACCCTGGATGTACTTTCCATAATTGTAACTCCAACTCTTGCCATTTCTGGCTATGTGTTATATTATTTCCTCCGTGGTTGGGTTTTTGTTTTTTGTTTTGCATTTTATTCATGTCTTGCATTTCATCGCATTGCATCCGCATGTTTTCATAAAACCTCGTAGCCGTTTGTAGTGACCGCTTCTCTTTTTGTCTTCGTTGACCTATTGTCAGACCGCTTGTCCTTGTTGACCTTATCTCAGACCAATTGAACCCCTCTCTTCTCTCTTTCTCTGAGACCAACAAAACCCCCCTTGCCCCCGTGGCCTTTCGTCAGACCCCTTTGTCTTCGTTTTCCCCTCTCGTCTAAATGCCCACCCTCTCTGCACAGCCACCAACCCCTTTGCGCGTGTCTGAAACTGCCCCGAACCCGAGCCGCTTAGTCATCACCGATGGGTATGGATCATCCCCCAACATCCCTAAAACATCTCCGTTTTCTTATTTGGATTTCCCAACCTAGTATTTCGGACCGTCCTATTATTATCGGAGGGACCAAATATCCCCCTAACCTAATCCACCAACGTATATAAGCGGGGCAACCCTAAAATCAAGGAGAGCTGTCCCATCCTTCCTCCTCGCTGCCACCACACTCAAACCCCACCTCGGGATCCTCCCAGATCCCCTTCTCCTCGGCTCTCCTCCACCCCCTCCAACCGCAACCTCTGACCACCTCCCGTGATCTCCGCGCCACCCAAATCCCCAGCAAGCCGCAGCCTCCTTCTTCTGCCCCACTACCTCGTCCCTGCTCCCACCGTCAACCGCAAGAGGCTACCCGCTGTAACAGCAGCTGGGAGCTCCCGTATCGTCAACCACCTGGCCGACCTCGCCATCTTCCCCACCTCTTCGAGCTGGCCGGTCTCCGTCTTCTCGTTCGTATAGGGCCGGCGAGATGCCCAAGTCACGTCGCCGTCCCTCTCCACCTTCTCTTTCCTTTCCTCCTCACGCGGCTCCTGCCTGACCATTCCCCTCTCTCGTTTTTCTCTCACAGGAACCATGGCGCCATCGCAAGTCCCCTGCACGCAAACACCGCCATCCCCTTGTCATCAGCTGCAAGAGCAGCGCAGCCTCTCCTTCTGTTCGAGCAAGGGAGACAAGCGCGTGACTGCATCCTCTGCATCACGGTGTTGCGCCTCTGCACGCCCGTTGACTCCGCCCGAGCCGCTGCCTCGCTTGCCGCGGCCCAGGATCTAGTGTGCCCCAGCCGGTCTCCTCCCCGTCCCGTTCGTCTGCACCACTGCCTTCATGCCAAGCCCCAGCCGCGCCAGGTCGCCGTGGTGTCCTCTGCAACCAGCAGCAGCAGCTCGCTCGTCGTCGAGCATTGACTCGTCGACCCGAGCCGGCCTTCTCTGTTCCTGGGCCACAAGCGCGTCGTCCGGTCGGCCTCCCCAACCCGCAGCACCGACTAGGCCTGGCCCATGGTGAGCGCCCCAACAGCCTGCAGATTCGGCCCGTAGTGTTTTTTTCCGCTGCTGCGAATTTGTCTAATTATCCAGAGTTGTTGTTTTACAGAAAAACCCTCCATGTTCATGCATATAATAACTCATTAACCGTGCATCAGATTAAAATGTTTGAAACATGTAAAATGCTTAGAATTTTGTGTAGATTAATAATTTTCCACTTTCATCCATGTTAAACATGTTTAACTTGATGTTTGGTATTATTTTGCATAAATAGCATGTTAAAATGATTTATTTCATAACTAAATAACCGTAGCTCCATTTTAAATAAACTTTATATGTAAATGGGGTGGACAAATGCATAGATTAACTTGGTGCACTCATCTTGCATGATTAACAACTCTAAAATATGATTTAGGGAAGAACAGTACCAAATTCATAATTTGCATATGGGGATTTTCCGGAATTGTTGTTTGTTGTTTCCGGCCTCATTTAAATTGCCTAGATAGGTAGTTTTATTATGCTTCACCCCTTGCCATGTTTAACAACATTTAATTTTTTTGGTAGCTTAAACGAGATTAAACTAAATGTGTCAATGTGGTGTCTTTGTCAGTATGCAACTCATTGCATATTGAGCTCCACTTAACTTGTAGTATTGTTTGTTGCACTTTGCCATGCCATGCCTCTTTAAACCGGGCATGCATCATACTTAATTGTGCATCATGCCATGTTTATGTGATGGTTGTTTACCATGTTGTTTGCTTCTTTCCGGTTCGCTTCTCTCGTTAGCTTCAGTTTCGTTCCGGAGTTGTGAGGATTCGTTCGACTACGTCCGTTTGTCTTCTTCATGGACTCGTTCTTCTTCCTAGCGGGATTTCAGGCAAGATGACCACTACCCTGGATCTCACTACTATCATTGCTATGCTAGTTGCTTCGTTCTATCGCTTTGCCGCGCTACCTATCTCTTGTTGATCAAGCCTCCCAAATTGCCATGTCAGCCTCTAACCTTTTCACCCTTCCTAGCAAACCGTTGTTTGGCTATGTTACCGCTTTGCTCAGCCCCTCTTATAGCGTTGTTAGTTGCAGGTGAAGTTGAAGATTGCCCCATGGTGTACAGGATTATGTTGGGATATCACAATATCTCTTATTTAATTAATGCATCTACATACTTAGTAAAGGGTGGAAGACTCGGCCTTATGCCTGGTGTTTTGTTCCACTCTTGCCACCCTAATTTCTGTCATACCGGTGTTATGTTCCTTGATTTTGCGTTCCTTACGCGGTTGGGTGATTTATGGGACTCCCTTGACAGTTCGCTTTGAATAAAACTCCTCCAGCAAGGCCCAACCGTGGTTTTACCATTTGCCTCACCACCATCTATACCCTTCCCTTGGGTCGGTCAACCCGAGGGTCATCTTTATTTTAGCCCCCCCCCCGGGCCAGTGCTTCTCTAAGTGCTGGTCCGAACCGAGCCGCCTGCGGGGCCCCCTCGGGGAAACTCGAGGTCTGGTTTTACTCGTAGCCTGTCTCATCCGGTGTTGCCCTGAGAACGAGATATGTGCAGCTCCTATCGGGATTGTTGGCGCATTGGGCGGCTTTGCTGGTCTTGTTTTACCATTGTCGAAATGTCTTGTAAACCGGGATTCCGAGACTGATCGGGTCTTCCTAGGAGAAGGAATATCCTTCGTTGACCATGAGAGCTTGTGATGGGCTAAGTTGGGACACCCCTGCAGGGTATTATCTTTCGAAAGCCGTGCCCGCAGTTATGTGGCAGATGGGAATTTGTTGATGTCCGGTTGTAGATAACTTGACACCAGATACGAATTAAAATGCATCAACTGCGTGTGTAGCCGTGATGGTCTCTTTTCGGCGGAGTCCGAGAAGTGAACACGGTTTTGGGTTATGGTTGACATAAGTAGGTGTTCAGGATCACCTCTTGATCATTGCTAGCTTCACGACCGTTCCGTTTGCTCTCTTCTCGCTCTTATTTGCGTATGTTAGCCACCATATATGCTTAGTCGCTGCTGCAACCTCACCACTTATCCTTCCTTACCCATTAAGCTTTGCTAGTCTTGATACCCATGGTAATGGGATTGCTGAGTCCTCGTGGCTCACAGATTACTACAACAACAGTTGCAGGTACAGGTTATGCGATGATCTTGACGCGAGAGCGATGCATGCTTGTCTTGGAGTTCTTCTTCTGCTTCTCCTTCTTCGACCAGGGGATAGGTTCTAGGTCGGCAGCCTGGGCTAGCAGGGTGGATGTTGTTTGAGTTTCTGTTTGTGTTTCATCCGTAGTCGGATGATGTTCTTGTGTAAGATGATGCTGTATTCATGTGGCATTGTATGCCTTTTGTATGTATCCCCATCTATTATGTAATGTTGATGCAATGATATCCACCTTGCAAAAGCGTATCAATATGTGGTTCTATCGTTGGTGGGACCTTCGAGTCTCTTTAGGATAGTATCGCATATTGGGCGTAACATCATGTGCTTACGCTCTGTGTACTCTGTGCTTGTCTTCATTTCATCATGATGACTATGCTTGTGTTATGCTATGTTTACTTTTGAGTACTTATTCCGCTGCAAGTAGTTCTTCATTTAGGAATTTCCTCACCAGCAAATTCCTCAGTGAAGAATTCATAAAAATCGCCTATTCACCCCCCTCTAGTCGATATAACGCACTTTCATACCCGTAGGTCTGTGGTAAACTACTCACGCTTCATCGAAAGGGTAATGGTGTTGATGTAGAATCCCTCCGTGATCGAATCCCCCTCCGACAGGACGCCGAAAAAGGCCCCTAGATGGGATCTCACGGGTACAGAAGGTTGCGGTGGTGGAAAAGTATTTTCGTAGCCCCCGCTGATGTTTTTGGGGTATAAGAGTATATATAGGCGAAGGAACTAGGTCAGGAGAGCTCCCAGGGGCCCACGAGGTAGGGAGCGCGCCCTACCCCCTGGGTGCGCCCTCCACCCTCATGTCCGCCTCGTTGAATCTCTGACTTCATCTCCAAGTCTCCTGATTTGCTTCTGGTCCAAGAAAGATCATCGCGAAAGTTTCATTCCGTTTGGACTCCGTTTGGTATTCCTTTTCTGTGAAACTCTAAAACTGGCAAAAAAACAGAAACTGGCACTGGGCTCTAGGTTAATAGGTTAGTCCCAATAATAATATAAAAATACATCCAAAACATATAATAAAATAGCATGGAACAGTCAGAAATTATAGGTACGTTGGAGATGTATCATTTCACAACGCGGTTGATGTAGTCGAACTTTCTTCACGATCCACCGATCGAGTACCGAACGTACGACACATCCGAGTTTTGCACACGTTCAGCTCAGCGACGTCCCTCGCCTTCTTGATCCAGCAAGACGTCGAGGTAGTAAATGAGTTCCGTCAGCACGACGGCGTGGTGACGGTGATGGTGAAGTGATCTTCCCAGGGCTTCGCCTAAGCACTACGAAAATATGACCGGGGAGTAAACGGTGGAGGGGGGCGCCGCACACGGCTAAGCAATTGTCTGTGTGTGCTAGGCGCGCCCCTCCCACATATATATAGGTGGGGGGGGAGTAGCCAGGAGGCACCCCAAGTAGGATCAAAATCCTACTTGGGGTTTCCCCAAGTGGCGCCCCCGTGCCTTATTTCACTGGAGAAGAAAGGGAAGGGGGAAGAGAGAAAGGAAAGGGGGGTCGAACCCCCTTTTTCCTTCTCCCAATTTGCCCTCCTGCCATAGGGGGGCGCCACCCCTTGTGGGCTTGTGTGCTCCCCTCTCATGGCCCATATGGCCAATATATTCCCCCAAGGAGTTCCGGTAACCCCTCCGGTACTCCGATAAATACCTGATACACTCCGGAACACTTTCGGTGTCTGAATGTTATCATCCTATATATCAATCTTTACCTCTAGACCAGTTCGAGACTCCTCGTCGTGTCTGTGATCATATTCGGGACTCCGAACAACAGTTGGTCACCAAATCATATAACTCATATAACACTATATCATCAACGAACGTTAAACGTGCGGACCCTACGGGTTCGAGAACTATGTAGACATGACCGAGACACCTCTCCTGTCAACAACCAATAGCGGAACCTGGATGCTCATATTGGCTCCCACATATTCTACGAAGATCTTTCTCGGTCACTTATGACAATATATGTTTTTCCCTTTTTTTTCCATCGGTATGTTACTTGTCCGAGATTCGATCGTCGATATCTTCATACCTACTTCAATCTCGTTACCGGCAAGTCTCTTTACTCGTTCCGTAATACATCATCTTGTAACTAACTCATTAGTCACTTTGATTGCAAGGCTTCTTATGATGTGTATTACCGAGAGGGACTAGAGATACCTCTCCGATACTCGGAGTGACAAATCTTAATCTCGATCTATGCCAACCCAACAAACACCTTCGGAGATACCTATAGAGCATCTTTATAATCACCCAGTTATGTTGTGACATTTGATAGCACATAAGGCATTCCTCCGGTATCCGAGAGTTGCATAATTTCATAGTCAAAGGAATATGTATTTGACATGAAGAAAGCAATGGCAATAAAACTGAATGATCAATATGCTATGCTAACGGATGGGTCTTGTCCATCACATCATTCTCATAATAATGTGGTCCCGTTCATCAAATGACAACACATGTCTATGGTTAGGAAACTTGACCATCTTTGATTAAAGAGCTAGTCTAGTAGAGGCTTACTAGGGACACGGTGTTTTGTCTATGTATCCACACATGTATCAAGTTTCCGGTTAATACAATTCTAGCATGAATAATGAACATTCATGCAATAAGGAAATATAAAATAACAACTTTATTATTGCCTCTAGGGCATATTTCCTTCAGCCCCATATCTTCTTTACTATCCTTCAAATTGAGTGCAAGATTGTACACACCTTTAATTGAAAACATACCATCATTTTCATAGCGCCACACAATAATGTTCCTAATCAAATTCTCATCCCAATATGTCAGTCCACTCATGAATAAATCAGACACTGACTTCAGGCTAGTATATTGCTTTTTAGCTGAAATGTTTATGCCAGAACTCCTGGACAGCTAATCATCTCACCAAATCGTAATATTAGAGCTATCAACCAGCCTCCAAATGCCCTTTTAAGCAACTCCAGTCCATGCATAATACCTTGCCAAGTCATGGACGTAGACTACAAAAAAAAACAGTGTCAAGAATATGTCTTTGGGGTTAATAATTTGCCTTTAACAACTTGGCACACAACGAGTCAGGGTAAACCAACATGCGCCACGCCTATTTAACCAGAAGAGTTTTAAATAACCTAAGATCACGAAATTTCATACCGCCCTTGCCTTACGGCCTGGTCATTTTGTCCAAAGCTAACCAATGAGTTTTGCTTCTGTCCACCTCATCAACCACGAAAAATTCTGGACAAGCTAGGATAACTGCTCACATAGTGAAGACAGAAATTTGAAAATACTCATAGCATAAACGGGAGTGTCTGGATAACTGACTTCATCAAAGTTTCCTTTCCTTCACAGTAAGCATGTTTTCTAAATCCAGTCTGAGAGCCTTTTCAACGTCTTATATTTGGTTGACTTACACTTACCCGCCTTCATTCTACCTTCTAGCATCGATAATCCAAGATATTTATCCTCAAATCCATCAACGGTAATTTTTAAAATTACCATGGTGGACACTTGATACTCCAAAATACAATTTTCTTCAAACATTATCGAGCACTTATTGGCACTTAAAACTTTCCAAGTCCCCTTCTCATAATTCACCAAAATGTTTTTAATCGTCAGTGCTTGATCAGTGGAACCTTTAAAAAATAGCAGACTATCATCGGCGAACAACCCTTTTTCACTTTACATTGGTCCAAATACACAAAATTTCTGACTTTTCACGGAGTACTAGATCCAATAAAAGTGTGAAATACCTTGAGCATGCACGTTCAACCAGAAATCCTAAAGGACCCCTCTTCCACAAGCACTATTAAGCAACAAAGGGAGTGCCTCAGTCACAACCAAGAATAAGTACGAGGATAATGGACCCCCTGCCTGAGACCACGGAAAAGGGAAAATGCCTTCAACAACTAGCCATACAAACGCATCGCAAATTTCGCCGACGTGACACAAGTCATAAATCCAGCTAATCCAAAGCGGTGTATAAGCGAAATCCCCAAGCATAATTTTCATGAAATGCCGATCCACACGGTCATAATAAGTGATTCATCGTGGATGCTATTTGCATCCGACCAGGCCACATGCCGAGTTGACAAGTGCGACATTGCTAGGTGCCAGAGCAACACGCAACAATAACACCCTGATCGATCGCCCAAAACGTGATTGGTGTCCAACGTGTGTCGCCGTTCTATATAATCACGACCAACAAATAGTCAGGCCTCACCGAGATTGTAGCCTCCCCACTTCAATGGTTGTCTAGGTGAGGTGCGTGCCAAGGAATGCGCCGTGTGCCGTGTGTCTAAGCATGAGCTGTAGCGAGAAGTCGTTTCTCTTGCTCGCGGACGAGAGCCACGCCAGCACCACCAACAAAGACACATAGGTTGTTGTCGTTTGGCACTATGGGTTATCGACCCCATCGTTGCATACGAACCTCAACACCTCTGAGGTACGCCTGGCCCGTTCGCCATGGACCATGGTCATATCCACACTGACCTCTGCTGATGGGCGAGTTGGCACGGTTGAACAAGATGACAACCCAGCCCTACGACCCGTCATAATGTCGCCATAGGTGTTCTATAGAGTAGAGAAAATGAGAGAGGGGCGATAAATGAGAGGGAGAAGCCTACCAAGGGTGTGTTCATGTAAAATGTTGTCTAACTGACGCCAATCAACTTGCCACGTGTATTTATCAGATGTGCATAGAACCCGTGGTGAATCACTCAATACAATTAGAACCCAAATTTGCATTTTTAAACTTTTAAGACTTAGTTGACACACCTCAAATACTATACATTTTACTCTTATTATTATTGTACTATTGAATTTGAAATCGGCGCTTTTGGGTTGTCATATGGTGGACACTGAAGTTCATGTCACGTTGAACTATTTGTAGTGTTGAATTTAACTTTTTTTTATTCCTACTGAGTAATCAATAAAGCTCGTGATTCAGAAAAGAGTTAGTGATAACAAAAATCTCGAAACACCTAAAAAACAAAGGTGACGAATGCAAAAGTGTTATTATAAAACAAATAAATAAAGTGATACAAGATACTTTAAGTATCCAAGCGACTTTTCTTAAAAGAAAAAAACAAGCGACATGATAGATGAGCTTCAAACATGACTAGTGGGGTCAGCACTGGCCTTGGGCGACATGGCAGGCGCCGAAGGAGGAGGAGGGTCAACATTGGCTTCTGACGACGCAGTAGACACCGGAGGAGGAAGGTCACCGCCGGCAGCTGCAGCAGGCGCCGAAGGAGGAAGTTCACTGGCGGCCGCTGCGGTAGGCGCCGAGGGAGGAAGGTCACCGGCGGCAGCTGCCTTCTGTTCAGCATTACTCGCAGGCACCGCCGCCGCCGGCTGTCCCATGGCGATCCCCGACTCCTGCGCGAGCGGCGACTTCGTAGAGCCTGCAACCGATGTAGCCTGCAATAGGATGTACGAGGTGATCTGACAGACCATCGATATGAAGAACAAGATCGTGGCCGCCACGAACGATCCTGTGCCCGGCGGGACGCACTTCCCATCGTTGTACGTCGGGAGGCCTCCGCCCGTGCTCAGGATGGCGCCCACCATGAACAGTATCACCACTATGATGGCGAGGACCCTGCAAGTATTCGTATACGGATGTCATGTTTAAAAGAACATGACATCCGCGCGCGGTAGACGTATACAAACTGCGAAGCATGCATGCATCCGCGCGCGGTAGACGTATCACGTATACGTACCATGAGACGGTGGACAGGACGACGGCGACGATGCGCTTGGCCTCGTTGGGGATGCCCCACGTCCGGCAGCAGCCGCAGCAGCCGGTGGCGGCGGTGGCCACGATCTGCGTCGTCAGCGCCAGCAGCGACGCCACGACCCCGCAGCCCACCGCCGGCGAGGCATCGCACGACGACGAGGCCGCGCCGGCGATGCCCAAGATGACCGTGATGAGGCCGAGGACGCCCACCGCGGCGCATGCCACCATCATGCCTTTCGTCATCCCCATCGTTCTAGCCAAAATATGCCGACTGTATTCTTTCAGCTCTAATTTCCTGACCCCTCGCAAAAACAAAATGTTTAGGTTTTCCTAACGAGATTAAGAAAGGCTTTTGATGCTCTACAGAACCTTATTATGTATACATATATATAATGTGTGTGCATGCGAGGTAGCTAGGGTTATTTCGGCGACGGCCCTGTACAAGGTTGATTCCTTGTTTCATTTCGTTACGTGCTGTAAAGTTGTCGACTCCACCTATGTTTACAATGTTTTTTTTAGGGTACCTATGTTTATAGTGTTGGTGCTTAATTAAGTTGCACGCAAGCTGTTTCGCACACTGTGCGGGTACCAAGCTTTTTGCATTGGGTTCTCAGTTGATCCGTTTAATAGTTGTGGACTTGGTCACGACCGGCAGCTAGCTAATTCTCTCTTTTTCGCAAAAAAAACTAATTCTCATTTGTTATACAATTTTGCTAAGTCTTAGTCGACTGAGACTTGGTTATGTCTCGGTCGATGCTATATTTGTTCGATCTTGCACGGAGATTCATGCAAAATTTTCTTTTAGCATTTATTTTCTTGATTGAGACTTGTTTAAAGCTCAGTCAACTTAGACCTAACCACACCCTTTGTTATAACAATTTCAATATACTCGCATTTATTTCCGTCTAATAATTAACCAAGCTAATGCAAAAGCTTGCTACTCAGCACTTATTTCAATATAGTATTAATATACTCTATTAACTTTAAGATACCACCGCTTACCGAAAGTGTCATTCTGCTCCAGGTGCATAAACACTTGGGGAGAACAGTAAATTCAAAAAAGTCGCCCGCAAAAAAAATCAAAAAAGAAATAGAAAAACTTGTTTTATTTGGTGACAAAGACTGCTTAGTTTTCTACATGGCTGCAAAGTTTCATGATGAAATGACACTGTGAAGGTGTAGGGTTAGTGCTCCAAAATGCTTTCAAACCCAGCAATTTAGGAGCATCACTTTTTTGCTCGGAGCATTTCAAATGTTTTGCTTCACGAAACTTTACACACACACACACACGAAACACTCACCAATGTTTGTAAGAAAAAAACCAGTTTATGTTTTTAACAATATTTTTTTATCTTTTTTACTGCTCATCAAGCGCATCAAAAACTCAATGTCCTTCTACTCACCTCGTAAGAGCATCTCTAAGCGGACATCCATTCACCCCGCCAGCCCCACATTTGTCCAGGCGGAAAGCCCAGAGGGGCATGGACAGAAAAACATTCTACAACCGAACACTTCATTTTCAGTCCATATGTCCGGGCCATCCGAGACCCCCATTCCTGGCATTGTCTGGACACGTTTGGATGCGTTTGCCACGTCGGATCAGTCCACCAGGACCCCATAAAACCCCACCGCCACCCTACTCTGGATAAAACCGTAACTCACACTATGTGCTCTGCTCCTGGATCTATCCTATCCTCTTGCTCCACTCCGGTCTTGTCCTCGCCATCCCTCGCCGTCATGTCTGGTTCTGACAACTAATCCAGATCTGAGGCAGGCCCCATTGACTGGGACACTCGCGGCAGAGTCTGATGAGGAGCTCTCCCTCTACGTAGCCATCTGTTGTTCCCAGATGGACATGGGTCACCGTCGAGCTTCGTGGCCTCTCCGCTGACCCAACAGGTCCCTTCCAGCTCTATGATCGACTATCGCAGGTCATTGAGGTCTGTTTCATCCCTGGTGACCTGGCAGGGCTCTTGCAGCCCCGGGTCATCACAACCGGCCCGAACTACCTACCGGCGCTAGGTGTTGGTCCCTTGTCCTTCGAGCCCGTAGTGGCTCCATGAGTCCAAGGCACGACCAGCTCACTGTGCCAAGCAAGCAACCCGGGTAGGATCCTGTTGCTCTGGTCATGGTTGCGGGCAATTCCTCGAGGTCCACGGCGTCCCTGCACTGAATCAAACAAAGAGTTGTTGCTTCACGGTGACCTACGTCGTTCCTTGACCAGCATAGAGATGGACACCCGGTGCAACCTCCGCAAGAATACGAAGGCATTGCAACAGGGCATTGAGGAATCGGAGTGTGTAGGATCGAAAGTATGTCTAGAGGGGGATGATTAGACTACTTGACCAAATAATACTTAACCTTTTCCCAATTTTAATTCTTGGCAGATTTTAGCAACTTAGCACAAGTCAAGCAATCTTATACAATTCAAGCAAGCATGCAAAGAGTATATGAGGGGCGGAAAGTAAATCATGTAACTTGCAAGAAAGTAGATGGGAGAAGTTTAGAGGGAGCAAGTGCAATGTTGACACGAATATTTTTGGCGTGGTTCCGATAGATGGTGCTATCGTACATCCACGTTGATGAAGACTTCCACCCACGAAAGGTAACGGTTGCGCGAGTCCATGGAGGGCTCCACCCACGAAGGGTCCACGAAGAAGCAACCTTGTCTATCCCACCATGGCCATCGTCCACGAAGGACTTGCCTCACTAGGGTAGATCTTCATGAAGTAGGCGATCTGCTTGCCCTTACAAACTTCTTGGTTCAACTCCATAATCTTGACGGAGACTCCCAAGTGACACCTAACCAATCTAGGAGACACCACTCTCCAAAAGGTAATAGATGGTGTGTTGATGATGAACCCCTTGCTCTTGTGCTTTAAATTATAGTCTCCCCAACACTCAACTCTCTCTCACATATTTTGCTATGGTAGAAAGATGATTTGAGTGGAAAGCAACTTGGGGAAGGCTAGAGATCAAGATTCTTGTGGTTGGAATGGAATATCTTGGTCTCAACACATGAGTAGGTGGTTCTCTCTCAGAAAATAAATGCTGGCAGTGTAGACACGTTCTGATGGCTTTCCTCACGAATGAAGAATGGGTGGAGGGGTATATATATAGCCTCCACACAAAATCTAACTGTTACACACAGATTCCCAAACTCGGTGAGACCGAATGGTAAAACTCGGTCACACCGATTCAGGTCAAAATATGAACGTTAGGTTTTTTGGTGGGACCGACACAGTCAACTCGACGGGACCGATATGCTAGGGTTAGGGCATAACGTAATCTCGGTGTGACCGATCACATGAACAGGGACCAATTTCAGCAATAGGCACATAGAGAGTTGGTCAGGAAAACTCGATGGGACCGATTCGCTACCGAAGTGTTACGAAAAGGAAACATGGAGTTTGCATTGCACACTCGGTGGGACCGATTCGCTCATTTCGGTGGGACCAAAATATTACAAAAAGGAAAAAGTGAGTTTGTAATCCCATCTTGGTGAGACCGAGATCCCTATCGGTCAAACCGAAGTGACTAGGGTTTGTGGCAGTGGCTATGTCAAATGAAACTCGGTGGCGCCGGATAGATCAAACCGGTGGGGCCAAGTTTGACTTTTAGGTTTGAGACATATGTGGAAATGAGAAAGTGGTTGAGGGTTTTGGAGCATATGACTAAGCATTTTGAGCAAGTAAGCCATTAAGCAACACCTCATCCCCTTTTAATAGTATTGGCTTTCCTATTGACTCAATGTGATCTTTGATCACTTAAATAAAAAATTAGAGTCTTGAGCTTGTTGCCAATATGTGTCCTTAGCATTTTGAGGGGTCCACATCTCTAGTCCATGCCATGCCAATCATTGAACTTTCTGAAATGATCATCTTAAAAGAGCATTAATTCAATGAGCTATATGTTGTTAAGAATTACCAAAACCAGCCAGGGATTAGTTGCACTTTCAATCTCCCCCTTTTTGGTAATTGATGACAACATATAGATCAAAGCTTCGACAAATGATAAGAAGAATGAAATACATCGTCGCTTTGAGAAGTATGTGATAAGCAAGAGCTCCCCCTAAATTTGTGCATTATTTAAAATTTTCTTTTGAATGCAAATGAATAATTAAATAGGATCATGGGTTACTCTTCCATGTCACATACATCTTGGTGGAGCGCTCAAAATGATAGAAAATAAGAACAAGCACTCATCACCAAGGCAAAGTGAATGATCATACATAAGAGATAGATAATGTCATCATCCAAGCACAAGCACTAAGCATGATATGATCAAACACATGACCATACAAAGTATCTCACACACAAAAACATAAAGTATCTGAACCAAGGAAGCAAAGCAAATAAGTAGCAAAAGAAGCAAAGCTCTCTCTCTCTCTCTCTCTCTCTCTCTCTCTCTCTCTCTGAAGCCTGTCATCTATACACTTTCTCCCCCTTTGGCAACAAGTTACCAAAAAGCTTGAAAATGCATAGTGCTATGCGACTCTCTAGGTTTGGTCTTCAAGAGGAGGTGTTGAGAGGACTCCAAGGACAAAAGCATCAGTGGAAGTGGATGGAGCTAGTGGAGTTGCCACTGGAGGGGCAACTGGAGTTGTGGATGCACGTGCTGAAGTTGTGGCTCTTGTGTCTGGCACTGGCACTGCTGCAGACCTCTATGCCCTAGGCACTCTGTGAAACACTTGTGTAGTTGCTTTTCCCTTCCTCTCTTCTGCTTCTTCCTGGAGCTCTTCAACTGATGTATGAATTTCAGTCACCTTCAAGTCAAGATCATAGAATTTGGTTTCAATGGTCCTCTCCAAGCTCTCCTGGTTCTGAGTCAAGGTGGACATTCCTTTCTTAATTCTCAAGGTTGCTTGAATAAGATATCCAAGTTGGTCTTGCTTTGACTTGAGGAACACTTCTGAAGCTTCTTCGGCACTTGGCATCTTTTCTGCTTTCTCACTTTAGCTTTCTGTCTCTTTTCTTGAGCCTCTGGGGATGTTGGATCTTCAGCAGTCATGACAACAGTGTTGTCCTCAAAATCAGGCTTCAAGGGGAGATGCTCTTTGTCCAACAAGTACACTCCCTTGGGCATCTTGGAGTTGATCAACATTTGTATGTGTGGAGCATACCCACATGACCTCTTCTGGTCAGCAGCTGTTCTCTTGATTATCTCAACAATCAAACTCATGAATTTGAATTTCTATGGCAAATCAAACATCTGAAGCAGATTGATGGAATGGCCTCTGAACATCTTGTGATCTCCTGATTTCGGCAACAAGGTGTGCCTCAATATGGTGTTCATAGTGGCCAATCCAGACATCAAGTAATACACTGAGCCTACCTTGTGTGTCTCCAAAGCTTTGTCAGGTATTTCCTTGTACATATTTGCCATGGAGTTGTGCTCTTTCTTTTTCTCAGCATATACATCAATGTATTTCTCATGCTACTTGGGTGCTTTTATGAGCTTGGCCCACTCATCAACAGTACACTGGTACCTTGTACCTTCAGTCATCCACACAATCTTTCCATCTGGATAGAAATGAGTTGTAGAGTAAAACTGCATAATGAGCTCATAATTCCATTTGGTCAACTTTTGACCCACAAACTTGTCAACAACATTGAGCTTGAAGCTGTCATGCACTCCTGGGAAATGGTCTTCATTCTCATCAATGTACTCCCAATCAACCCACTTCATATCACTGACAATGGGATTCTTGTCAAGCAGCACTACTTCATAGAAATCTTGTTGTTCTTTGGTGTGGAATCTATAGTCCACAGCTGTCCTTCTCCTCACTGCATATGGATCAGCTTGTCTCCACAATCTAAGACCTGCATCTTTTCTTTCTTTCATATTCTCAGCCACTAGATGATTGTCATCATGGTCTGGAATTTTTGGCTTGAGTTTCCTAAGAACTTGGGCTTCATCATCTTCTTCCTCAACTTCAGGCACTGGGGCCTTGTTCTTCTCTGCAACAGGGATGTTCCTGGTGCTTCTCCTAGGTGCAGTCTTGGAGGCTTGAGCTGGAGCTTTGGGGATGTCTTGGGCTTTGAAGGAGCAGCCCCAGACTTGATGGCATCCCCCATCAGCTTTTGTGACTTAGCAGGAGGTACTGCTGCAGCATCCTCTTCTTCCTATTCCTCCTCACTAGCAGAATCTCTCCTCATAGATGGAATTCCAAGCACTCTAGCAGTAGTTTTCCTGGCCCTTTTCTTGCCCTCTTCACCTTTTATTGGCTCAAGTGTAAATATCATAGTCTCTTGAGTTGATCCCCTGGCCTTAGACATTGGCACTCTCCTGGCAGGTGCTTTCTTGTGCTGATCTGGCTTGGTAGAAGCAACACCACCATATTCCTTCTTTAGCACCTTCTTCTTTGAGCTAACTTATTCAATCTCAAAGTCCTCATCCTCAAAGTCTGAAGTTTTCTTCTTCCTCTGCCTAGTCTGAGCCTTATGCAGGTTGCTTGGTGCGTGCTCCTGCTACCTTCATCATAACTGCCAGAGCGACTAGTGCCCTCACTGAAGTCCATCTTCTCCTCTGACTTGTTCTGACTATCAATCTGATCAGACATACTGCACTGCAAATTGATGGTTGGCCCTGTGAATAGTTGTAGATGAGATAGAGTAGATGAGCATCACAAAGTGTAGAGTTTTTGCAAAAAGAATGAGTCAAAAACTTAGTTTTAGTTTTCTACAGGAAGCATTTCGGAGCTACCGATTTGTAAAACTCAGTGACACCGAAGCAAATTTGGAGTCTAAACTAGTGTAATCGGTCAGACCGAGACACAGTTCGGTGACTCCGAGTTTGCTAGGGTTTTACAAAGTCATGATCTCGGTCACACCGATTTGCAATTTTTGGTCGGACCAAAAATCACATGTGCAACGGCCTTAATCCAAATCGGTGGGACCGATTTCTACAATTCGGTTGGTCCGAGATGAGTCCGGCAGAAACCTAACCCTAAATTTTCAAATCAAAACTAATCTAAAGGATGTTTTCTGTGGATAAATCGATCTCATACTTGGAAAGAAAACATGGCATTGCCTTTGTGCTAAGAATTAGAGTTAAAAGAATGCACAAAGTGACGAACTCATACCCTAACTTGGTGATGAGCTCGCTACGGCGGCAATGGAGGGGAGGATTTCCGTTGACGGCGGCGAAGACCAGCGGCGGGAGGTCACTGGCAACGAGAAGACGATCCGAAGACCCGAGGCGGAAGAGCAGGACACGCGCGGGCGGAGAGGTTTTGGAGGAATTTCCAAAATTTGACCCGTCGGTATATATATCCTGGCACTGTCGGTGTGACCAAGTGGAACAACTTGGTGGCACCGAGATGCAGAATCGCAAGCGGTTACTGCAACTCGGTGAGACCGAAGAGTTCTAATCGGTTGCACCGAGATTGAAAACATGATCAACCCAGTGAACTCGGTGTGACCAAAATGGATGAATTGGTTAGACCGAAATACACAGAGTGGTTTTGGAAGTTTAAGTCTATGAAAAATCGGGACTCCGAGTGTTCCTCACCCGGAGGGTTTGAATTTGACTTAGATCAAACTTTGTGATGTACCACGAAAAGAGTTTGAGACGAGAAAAACATAGATAGCTAGAGGAAGTTCTTAGGCGTTCTTGTCCATCCATTTGGCAAAAGAAGAAGATCCAAACAATCAAAGCAACAAATCGATGTCCTCGAATGAGAAAACTATGCAACCAACATGCTCACACAATAAAATGGCAAATGAAATATGTGGCAAAGCATGCACAATCACTCTAGCATCTATCAAGAAATTGGCGATGACTAGGTCATCTATATATGAGTATATTGACTTAGGAGTCAAATGAGAACATTTGATCATAGGTCATACTCATTGTTTAAGCACAAGTGGGGTTAGCACTTTTACATAAAGCATTGTTGTGTTCACACCATTAGAGTTGTTTTAGCTCAATTCTAAGAGTAAATCTCCCCCTAGGTGTGATACCCCCCTAAGAGGGATGAACGAACCTTGGGTTTTTTCGATGATGACTTCATGTAGATATTGAAGATGTGGATGCTCATTGTTGATGTAGATAATTTGAAGCAATCCATTGGAATGAGTTGCATTTTCAATACCTTCATGGGTTAGTCCCACAAGGAACAAACAAGGATATCCATAGACACAGAGTGAAGCACACACATCATGATGTCCATGAAAGCATTAGGTTACCTTGTCCCTTGTCTTACCAACAAGAGGGTTTGTGACTCCTTGAACTAGTGCAACATGTGGAAGTTGTTTGCACTTGTCCTTGCCAAGATGAATATGAGTGAAGTATGTTGGCGGAGTGATAACCCACAAGTATAGGGGATCGCAACAGTTTTCGAGGGTAGAGTATTCAACCCAAATTTATTGATTCGACACAAGGGGAGCCAAAGAATATTCTCAGGTATTAGCAACTGAGTTGTCAATTCAACCACACCTGAAAGACTTAATATGTGCAGCAAAGTATTTAGTAGAAAAGTAGTATGGAAGTAACGGTAATAGTGGTAAAAGTAACAGTAGCAGTTTTGTAGCAATCGTAACAGTGACAACATAGAAGTAACGTAACAAAGATCAATATGTGAAAAGCTTGTAGGCAATGGATCAATGATGGATAATTATGTCGGATGCAATTCATCATGCAACAGTTATAACAAAGGGTGACACAGAACTAGCTCCAGTTCATCAATGTAATGTAGGCATGTATTCCGAATATAGTCATACGTGCTTATGGAAAAGAACTTGCATGACATCTTTTGTCCTACCCTCCCGTGGCAGCGGGGTCCTATTGGAAACTAAGGGATGTTAAGGCCTCCTTTTAATAGAGTACCGAACCAAAGCATTAGCACTTAGTGAATACACAAACTCGTCAAACTACGGTCATCACCGGGAGTGGTCCCGATTATTGTCACTTCGGGGTTACCGGATCATAGCAGTAGGATCAAGAACTCACATATATTCATGGAAACATAATAGTTTCAGATCTGAAATCATGGCAGTCGAGCCCTAGTGACAAGCATTAAGCATGGCAAAGTCATAGCAACAACAATCTTAGAACATAATGAATACTAGGGATCAAACCTTAACAAAATTAACTCGATTACATGGTAAATCTCATCCAACCATCACCGTCCAGCAAGCCTACGATGGGATTACTCACGCACGGCGGTGAGCATCATGAAATTGGTGATGGAGGATGGTTGATGACGATGGCGGTGGATTCCCCTCTCCAGAGCCCCGAGCGGACTCCAGATCAGCCCTCCCGAGGAAGATTAGGGCTTGGCGGCGGCTCCGTATCGTAAAACACGATGAATCCTTATCTTCAATTTTTTTCTCCCTGAACGTGAATATATAGAGTTGGAGTTGAGGTCGGTAGAGGTCCAGGGGGGCCATGAGTTAGGGGCGCGCCCTAGGGGGGTGGGCGCGCCCTGCACCCTCGTGGACAGGATGTGGGCCCCGTTATGTTGATTCTTTCACCAATATTTTTTATTAATTCCAAAACATGACTCCGTGTAGTTTCAGGCCATTCCGATAACTTTTATTTCTGCACAAAAATAACACCATGGCAGTTCTGCTGAAAACAGCGTCAGTTTGGGTTAGTTCCATTCAAATCATGCAAGTTAAGAGTCCAAAACAAGGTCAAAAGTGTTTGGAAAAGTAGATACGTTGGAGACGTATCAATTCCCCCAAGCTTACACCTTTTCTTGTCCTCAAGCAATTCATTTGACAAACTAAAAGTGATAAAGAAAAACTTTTACAAACTCTGTTTGATCTTGCTGCTACAAATATGTAAAGCCAGCATTCATGTTTTTAGCAAAGATTATGAACTAACCATATTCACAATGACACTTAGGTCTCACATTTACTCATATCAATGGCATAATCAACTAGCGAGCGATAATAATAAATCTCAAATGACAACACTTTCTCAAAACAATCATAATATGATATAACAAGATGGTATCTCGCTAGCCCTTTCCGAGACCGCAAAACATAAATGCAGAGCACCCCTGAAGATCAAGGACTGACTAGAGATTGTAATTCATGGAAAAAGAGATCCAGTCACAGTCATACTCAATGTAAATTAATAATAATGCATGCAAATGACAACGGTGCTCTCCAACTGGTGCTCTTTAATAAGAGGATGATGACTCAGCATAAAATTAAATAGATAGGCCCTTCGCAAAGGGAAGCAGGGATTTGCAGAGGTGCCAGAGCTCGAGTTTTGAAACAGAGGTAAATAATATTTTGAGTGGCATACTTTCATTGTCAACATAACAACCAAGAGATCTTCATATCTTCCGTGCTACATACATTACAGGCGGTTCCCAAACAGAATGGTAAAGTTTATACTCCCCCACCACCAACGAGCACATTCCATGGCTAGCCTGAAACAATGGGTACCGTCCAACTAACAACAATCCTAGGGGAGTTTTGTTTGCAATTATTTTGATTTGATTTGAGCATGGGACTGGGCATCCCGGTTACTGGCCATTTTCTCGTGAATGATGAGCGGAGTCCACTCATCGTGAGAATAACCCACCTAGCATGGAAGATATAGACAGCCCTAGTTGATACATGAGCTATTCGAGCATGCAAAACATAATTTCATTTGAAGGTTTAGAGTTTGGAACATGCAAATTTACTTGGAACGGCAGGTAAATACTACATATAGGAAGGTATGGTGGACTCATATGGAATAACTTTGGGGTTTATGGAAGTGGATGCACAAGTAGTATTCCCGCTTAGTACAAGTGAAGGCTAGAAAGAGACTGGGAAGCGACCAACTAGAGAGCGACAACAGTCATGAACATGCATTAAAATTAACCAACAATGAGTGCAAGCATGATTAGGATATAAATCACCATGAACATAAATATCGTGGAGGCTATGTTGATTTTGTTTCAACTACATGGGTGAACATGTGCCAAGTCAAGCCACTCGAATCATTCAAAGGAGGACACCACCCTATCATACCACATCACAACCATTTTCATAGCATGTTAGCACGCAAGGTAAACCATTATAAACTCCTAGCTAATTAAGCATGGCATGAGCAACTATAATCTCTAATTGTCATTGCAAACATATTTCATCATAATAGGCTGAATCAGGAACGATGAACTAATCATATTTACAAAAACAAGATAGGTCAAGTTCATACCAGCTTCTCCCATCTCAATCATTTCATCATATATCGTCATTATTGCCTTTCACTTGCACGACCGAATGGTGTGGATAATAATAATAGTGCACATGCATTGGACTAAGCTAGAATCTGCAAGTATTTAATTCAAAGGAGAAGACAAGGTAATATGGACTCTTGGTTAAATCAACAATAATGCATATGAGAGCCACTCAACATTTTCATCGTGGTCTTCTCCTCTCGACCCCCAAAGAAAAGAAAATAAATTCAAAGAAAACTAAAACTATTTACACGGGAAAGCTCCCAACAAGGAAAAGAAGAACGGGAAATCTCTTTGGGTTTTCTTTTAATATTACTACTACAAGCATGGAAAGTAAACTAGCTGAAAGGTACAACTAATTTTTTTTGTTTTTTCTCTCAAAGTTTTTTTTAAAACACACAAGAGGAAAGCAAGAAAAGAAAATAAACTAGCATGGATAATACAAAGAAAAAGTATGAACACCAACAACTAGAATGAGTGTGTGAACATGAATGTAATATCGGTGAGAAATACGTACTCCCCCAAGCTTAGGCTTTTGGCCTAAGTTGGTCTATGCCCATGGATCAAAGCGACCCTCTCCGGTGTACTGAGGAGGGTCCTCGGGGTGCCACTGGTTAGGGAGCTCCTCCCGATCCCACTGATAAACAGACTCTCGATATGGGTCAAGTGGTGGCTCAGGCTCAGGCTCTGGGACTTGTGTTAGCTCCCAGTATGCATAAATGTCCTCAGGCAGGATGAGGTACGTGCCCGATAGTATGTTAAACAAAGAGGGTGCAGGCAAGATAATAGTCTCACACTTAGTTTTAGCAAATATCAGGTTATACTTAAGTATCTTCTTCTTATTTTTAACAATAAAGTCATGTGTTACCATACTCTTATAGCCTAGGAAAATAGTGGGCAGGAACTTTTCCTGTTTCTCATGATGCCTAATAGGTATCTCAAAGTGTTTAGCAAGGCGTGAAGCAAAGATACCTCCAAAGATGGGGCCCTTTGTACAGTTCAGACTTAACCGTTTAGCAACAATAGCGCCTAAACTGAAAGTTGTGTCACGAAACAAAGCATGGCGCAGAATAGCAAGGCCAGGAGCACTAAGGTTCCCACTGTTCCCGCGACCAATTAAGCATCTACTAGCAAATATTGCAAAGTAACGTAGAACAGGAAAATGTATACCAATAGTCCTTGCATCTGAAACTTTTCTTGTTTCCCCTACAACAATTTGATCAATAAATCCATCCACATCACTAGGATATGATTCCTCGATGCTACCCGCGAACGGCATCTTGCAAACTACGCAAAAATCATATAGTGACATCTCCTTAAACTCATCATATAAATAAAACTCCACTGAAGGTGGTGATTTTCTAGCATGGAAGTAAAAGTTTTGCACGAAAATATTAGTGAGCAGGAGATACTGTTCACACTGGTCATGGAGGAAGTCAGTGAGTCCTGCATTCTCAGCCAAATAATAGAAGTCGTCGTGAATTCTGGCGGCTCTCAAGAATGCATCACAAGGCCATTCGCACAGGCGAACCTCCGTAGTGCGAGGAAGATTGTATTTGGGCTTTTTCTTTTCTTCATTTTGCTTATCCTTCGAGCTTCGGCTCGAGGAGCCCCTCAACAATCTCTTCATCATTTTCTTTCTCTGAAAAATTTCTGAAATTTTTAGTGACTCAAAATAAAAGTGAACCAAACTCAACAAGATTGATAGCAACTACTCCCACAAGTGCCTAGAGGCTATATCATGCATTAAAACAACTTTGGACCATATAAATTTGACATGCAAGCTCAAGAACAGGGTCACCTTAGCAGCAAAAATTTGCAATCAATAAAGCACTAGAGCAAAAACTAATTGGACTATTGGAGGAGTCACATACCGAAGAACAATCCCCCAAAGTAGTTTTGTGAATGGAGCTTTGAGCAAGGAGATCGAAAATGGCAGCAAAACGAGCTAGAACACGAGTTTGAACTACGGGATGATTTTTTCTGGAGGAAGACAAAGTGTGTGGGTGCTAGAATAAGTGGAGGGGGGCCACGTGGGGTCCATGAGGCAGGGGGCGTGCCCTAGGGGGTGGGCGCACCCTGTACCCTCGTGGCCAAATGGTGGGTCCCCCTGGTGTGTGCTAAGTGCCAGAAATTCTTAAATATTCTACAAAAAAACATACTCCATTATCAGGGCATTTGGAGAACTTTTATTTTTGGTTATTTTTTTATTTCACGGATAATTCGGAAAAAAGATAGAAAATATTGTTTTGCTTTATTTAATCTAAATAACAGAAAGTAAAAGGAGAGTATAGAAGGTTGTGCTTTCTAACTTTATTCATCTCATACTCATCAAAAGGAATCCACTAACAAGGTTGATCAAGTCTTGTTAACAAACTTCTTACAAATAACATGAAACCAGAGAATTTTTGAATAACATTAGGTTACCTCAACGGGGATATGCATGTCCCCAACAATAAGAATATCATATATTTTTTTGACAGTAGGAAGAGGGAATTAAAAACCTCCAATAGTAACCCTTTTTCCAATAGAATTGATACGATGAACTTGAGGTTGTTTCTTCAGAAAGTGTACCGTATGCTCATTACCATTTACATGAAAAGAGACATTGCCTTTGTTGCAATCAATAACAACCCCTGCAGTATTTAGAAAAGGTCTACCAAGGATAATCGGCATATTGTCATCCTCGGAAATATCAAGAATAACAAAGTCCGTTAAAATAGTAACATTTACAACCACAACAGGCACATCCTCACAAATACCGACAGGTATAGCAATTGATTTATTGGCCATTTGCAAAGAGATTTCAGTAGGTGTCAACTTATTCAAATCAAGTCTATGATATAAAAAGAGAGGAATAACACTAACACCGGCTCCAAGATCACATAAAGCAGTTTTAGCATAGTTTCTTTTAATGGGGCATGGTATAGTTGGTACTCTTGTATCTCCTAGTTTCTTTGGTATTCCACCCTTAAAAGTGTAATTAGCAAGCATGGTGGAAATTTCAGCTTCCGGTATCTTTCTTTTATTTCTAACAATATATTTCATATACTTAGCATAAGGATTCATTTTAAGCACATCAGTCAAACACATACGCAAAAAGATAGGTCTAATCATTTCAGAGAAGCGCTGAAAATCCTCATCATCCTTTTTCTTGGATGGCTTATGACGAAAAGGCATGGGTTTCTGAACCCATGGTTCTCTTTCTTTACCCTGCTTCCTAGCAATGGAGTCTCTCTTATCATAACGTTGATTCTTTGATTGTGGGTTATCAAGATCAACAGCAGGTTCAATCTCTACATCATTGTTATTGCTAGATTGAGCATCAACATGAACATCATCATTAACATTATCACTAGGTTCATGTTCATTAGCAGATTGTGTTTCTGCATTAGAAATAGAAATATCAGTAGGATTCTCAGGTGTGTCAACAACAGGTTCACTAGAAGCATGCAGAGTCCTATCATTTTTCTTTTTCTTTTTCTTAGAAGGACTAGGTGCATCAACATTAGTTATCTGAGAATCTTGCTCAACTCTCTTAGGATGGCCTTCTGGATACAAAGGTTCCTGGGTCATTCTATCACCTCTAGTCATCACTCTAACAACATTATCATTGTTCTTATTATTTAATTCATTCAGAAAATCATGTTGTGCTTTAAGTACTTGTTCCACTTGAGTGGTAATCATGGATGCATGTTTACTAATAAGCTTAAGGTCACCTTTAACTCTAGACATATAATCACTCAAGTGTTCAACCATATAAGCATTACGTTTCAATAGTCTACCGACATAAGCATTGAAGTTTTCTTGTTTAACAATAAAATTACCAAACTCATCCAAGCATTGACTAACAGAACTATTACGAGGAATATCACCTTCATCAAATCTATAGAGAGAATTTACCTTTACTACCTGTGTCGGGTTATCAAGACCATGTATTTCTTCAATAGGTGGCAAATTCTTAACATCTTCAGCTTTAATACCTTTTTATTTCATAGATTTTTTTGCCTCTTGCATATCTTCAGGACTAGGAAATAGAATACCCATTTTTTCAGAGTTGTCTTAGGAGTTGGTTCATGAAGTGTCCAATCATTATCATTACTAAAGATATTATTCAATAGCAATTCAGCTTGCTCAATAGTTCTTTCCTTGAAAACACAACTAGCACAACTATCTAGGTGGTCTCTGGAAGCATTAGTTAGTCCATTATAAAAGATATCAAGTATTTCATTTTTCTTGAGAGGATGGTCAGGCAAAGCATTAAGTAATCGGAGAAGCCTCCCCCAAGCTTGTGGGAGACTCTCTTCTTCAATTTGCACAAAATTAAATATTTCCCTTGAGGCAGCTTGTTTCTTATGAGCGGGGAAATATTTTGCAGAGAAGTAATAAATCATATCCTGGGGAATACGCACACAACCAGGAGCAAGAGAATTAAACCATATCTTAGCATCACCCTTTAATGAGAAAGGAAACAATTTAACAATATAGTAATAACGAATTTTTTCCTCATGAGTAAATAGGATGGCTATATCATTCAATTTAGTAAGATGTGCCACAACAGTTTCAGATTCATAGCCATAGAAAGGATCAGATTCAACCAAAGTAATTAACTCAGGATCAACAGAGAAATCATAATCCTTATCAGTAACACAGATAGGTGAAGTAGCAAAAGCAGGGTCATGTTTCATTCTAGCATTCAGAGACTTTTCTTTCAGCTTAGCTCACAATTTCTTAAGATCATATCTACCATTGCAAGCAAAAAGGTCGCTAGAAGTTTCTTCATCCATAACATAACCCTCAGGCACAATGGGCAATTCATATCTAGGGGGAGAATCTTCATCATCACTTTCATCAATATTATCAGTTTCAATAATTTCATTCTCTCTAACCCTAGCAAGTTTTTCATCAAGAAATTCACCGAATGGCACAATATTATGAAGCATAGAAGTAGTATCATCATACGCATCATGCATAGCAGAAGTGGCATCATCAATAACATGCGACATATCAGAATCAATAGCAGGTGCAGGTGTAGGTGTCGCAAATTTACTCATAACAGAAGGTGAGTCAAGTGCAGAGCTAGATGGCAGTTCCTTACCTCCCCTCGTAGTTGAGGGAAAAATCTTGGTTCTTTCATCTTTCAAGTTCCTCATAGTGATCAACAGATATACATCCCAAGTGACTCAAAGAATAGAGCTATGCTCCCCGGCAACAGCGCCAGAAAAAGGTCTTGATAACCCACAAGTATAGGGGATCACAATAGTTTTCGAGGGTAGAGTATTCAATTAAAATTTATTGATTCGACACAAGGGGAGCCAAACAATATTCTCAATTATTAGCAGATGAGTTGTCAATTCAACCACACCTCAAAGACTTAATATCTGCAGTAAAGTATTTAGTAGCAAAGTAGTATGGAAGTAACAGTAACAGTGGTAAAAGTAAGAGTAGAAGTTTTGTAGCAATCGTAATAATGACAATGGAGAAGTAATGTAACAAAGATCAATATGTGAAAAGCTCGTAGGCAATGGATCAATGATGGATAATTACGTCGGATGCAATTCATCATGCAACAGTTATAACATAGGGTGACACGGAACTAGCTCCAGTTCATCAATGTAATGTAGGCATGTATTTCGAATATAGGCATACATGTTTATGGAAAAGAACCTGCGTGACATCTTTTGTCCTACCCTACCGTGGCAGCGGGGTCCTATTGGAAACTAAGGGATATTAAGGCCTCCTTTTAATAGAGTACCAGACCAAAGCATTAGAACTTAGTGAATACACGAACTCCTCAAACTACGGTCATCACCGGGAGTGGTCCCGATTATTGTCACTTCGGGGTTGCCGGATCATAACACATAGTAGGTGACTATAACTTCCAAGATAGGATCAAGAACTCACATATATTCATGAAAACATAATAGGTTCAGATCTGAAATTATGGAACTTGGGCCCTAGTGACAAGCATTAAGCATGGCAAAGTCATAGCAACATCAATCTTAGAACATAATGGATACTAGGGACAAACCCTAACAAAACTAACTCGGTTACATGGTAAATTTCATGCAACCCATCACCGTCCAGCACGCCTACGATGGGATTACTCACGCACGGCAGTGAGCATCATGAAATTGGCCATGGAGGATGGTTGATGATCATAATGGTGACGGATTCTCCTCTCTGGAGCCCCGAACAAACTCCAGATCATCCCTCCCGAGGAAGATTAGGGCTTGGCGGCGGCTTCGTATCGTAAAACATGATGAATCCTTCTCTCCGATTTTTTCTCCCCGGACGTGAATATATAGAGTTGGAGTTGAGGTCGATGGAGGTCCAGGGGGCCCACGAGGCAGGTGGCGCGCCCCAGGGGGGTGGGCGCGCCCTGCACCCTCGTGGACAGGGTGTGAGCCCCCTTACATTGATTCTTTTGCCAATATTTTTTATTAATTCCAAAACGTGACTCCGTGGAGTTTCAGGTCATTCTGAGAAATTTTATTTCTGCACAAAAATAACACCATGGTAGTTCTGCTGAAAACAGCGTCAGTCTGGGTTAGCTCCATTCAAATCATGCAAGTTAGAGTCCAAAATAAGGGCAAAAGTGTTTGGAAAAGTAGATACGTTGGATACGTATCACGGAGTCACCCTCAAGAACTCTCTAGTTCTTCTTCTTCGGGATCCACATAATTTTGATGGGAATCCTTGGGGTTGTAGATGTACTTGATGAAGTAGAACTTGATGTAGTCTTGGGAACCCACTTGACCAAGGCCTTTGGAGCATCTTCAAATGCATCAATCTCCTCTTGAAGCTAGTCCTTGCCTTTTAGCTTGTGGTCTTGTGGTGGAAGATCATCTTGAGCTTGTGTTCCCTTGAAGGAAGTAGGATCATACTTCTCTTGTTGAGGAACAAACTTCGTCTTGGCGTATTGATCTTCTTCCCACTCAACTCCATTGGCATTGAACTTTCGTTCAAAACCAACACCTTGATTCTTCCGGTGCCTTCCTTGCTTGCGTACAATTTCCTCAAATTGCTTACTTCCAGCAAGGCTCTTGTAAACACCTTTATCTATAATTCCCTTCAATAAGTTGTTTTCTTGCTCAAGTGTAACTTGGCTAAGAGAATCATTAGTGGAATCAAGATAACTACTAGAAGCAACAATATTGGATTTAGCATGGCTATTGTTACTACTAGAATCTTGTTGCTAGATTTTACTTGTGGCATGTAAGTAGACAAGAGTAAATGCTTGGCAATGTAAGAAGAACTTTTCTTCCGAAGATCATCATTGATGGCTTTTAAGAACCCATGTTCTTGCTCAAGATTGAGCTTTTCGAAGCATAACTTCTCATGAGTTTTCAAAAGTTCTCGATGATCTTCTAAAGTAGTTTCATGAGCTAACTTAAGAGCGCTTGGTTCTTTAGTTAGACGCTCAATCTCCTTCTTATCATTGTCTTTCATTTCATCTTGATTAACATGATTAATAGCATTTTCATCATAGTATTCATCACTAGAGTTGTCAACAAGTAAATCATCATCACCTAGCAAGTCATCTTCATCACTATTGAAATCAACATACTCGGGGTGTGTTACCTTGGGGCCTTTAGCCTTGAAGCATCTCCCAATCCCTTCATTTGGTGAATCAAATATGTCATAGGAGTTGGTTGACACAGGTGCTAGACTGGCAACACCTTCATCTTGAGTATATTCGGAGCCGGAGTGATAACTTCTCTTGCAGTGGTGGTCGGAGTCGGGGTCGGATACCCATTCACCAACATGAGCTTGATGTCTTCGTTTTGTGTAGCTCCTTGATGACTTGTCCTTCCTTTCCGAATCCTTGCTTCTTCGAGAGGTTCTTCGTTCATAGTGATCATCTCTACTCCTTCTCTATCTTGGAGGTGATTCTTCCCTTTTGCTTCTCCTTTTAGGTGAGTCTTCTCTTCTTTTGTAGGGAGTTATTCACTCATTGGAGTAGTGTCCGGGTCTTCCTCAATTTTAGCAATTTCACTCACGACTACAAGATCTTTTGTCATTGTAGGACCTTGACTTGGAACTTCTTTCCTTGCTTCTACTCTTGTATAATTTGTTGAAATTCTTCACCATTAAGCTCAATTCTTCATTGAAGGCTTGTTTCTCATTTGATGATGTAGGAGCATCACATGAGGCTTTATAAGCACCACTAGACTTGTTGTGAAGCCATTATGTATCCTTGAGTGACATCTCATGAGCAGTAATTCTTCCAATGACTTCGATTGGCTTGAGATCTTTGTAGTTCGGCATCATTTGGATCAAAGTGCACACGGTATCATATTTTCCATCCAAGGCTCTCAAGATCTTTTTGATGATGAATTTTTCGGTCATCTCTTCACTTCCTAAGCCGGCAATCTCATTTATGATGAGAGCAAGCCTAGAGTACATTTCAGCGACACCTTCACCATCCTTCATTTTGAACTTGTCAAGTTGACTTTGAAGCACATCCAACTTGGATTCCTTGACGGAGTCGTTACCTTCGTGCATATCAATCAAAGTATCTCAAATTTCCTTTGCATTCTCAAGACGGCTGATTTTGTTGAATTCTTCGGGGCACAGTCCGTTGAAGAGGATATCGCAAGCTTGAGCATTGTATTGCAACATCTTCAATTCTTCCGCGGCAGCTTCACGATTTGGTTATCTCGCATCGAAGAATTCACCTTGCAAACCAATACACACAATAGCCCAAACAGCGGGGTTATGTCCAAGAATATGCATTTTCATCTTATGTTTCCAACTAGCAAAATTAGTACCATCAAAGTAAGGACCTCTACGGCGGTAATTTCCCTCGCTAGACGCCATACAGTCCTAGGTTATGAAACCAAGGCTATGATCACCAAAGCTATGGAAATTAAGACAAATGGAGACCAAAGCTCTGATACCACTTGTAGGATCGAAATATGTCTAGAGGGGGTGATTAGACTACTTGACCAAATAAAACTTAACCTTTTCCCAATTTTAATTATTGCCAGATCTTAGCAACTTAGCACAAGTCAAGCAATCTTAATACAATTCAAGGAAGCATGCAAAGAGTATATGAGCATTGAAAAGTAAACTTGCAAGAAAGTAAATGGGAGGAGTTTGGAGGGAGCAAACGCATTGTTGACACGAAGATTTTTGGTGTGGTTCTGATAGGTGGTGCTATCGTACATCCACGTTGATGGAGACTTTAACCCACGAAGGGTAATGGTTGCGCGAGTCCACAGAGGGCTCCACCCACGAAGGGTCCACGAAAAAGCAACCTTGTCTATCCCACCATGGCCATCTCCCACGAAGGACTTGCCTCACTAGGGTAGATCTTCATGAAGTAGGCGATCTCCTTGCCCTTACAAACTCCTTGGCTCAACTTCACAATCTTGACGGAGGCTCCCAAGTGACACCTAACCAATCTAGGAGACACCACTCTCCAAAAGGTAATAGATGGTGTGTTGTTGATGAACTCCTTGCTCTTGTGCTTCAAATGATAGTCTCCCCAACACTCAACTCTCTCTCACATATTTGGCTATGGTGGAAAGATGATTTGAGTGGAAAGCAACTTGGGAAAGGCTAGAGATCAAGATTCTTGTGTTTGGAATAGAATATCTTGGTCTCAACACATGAGTAAGTGGTTCTCTCTCAGAAAATGAATGCTGGAAGTGTAGGCACGCTCTGATGGCTCTCCTCACGAATGAAGAATGGGTGGAAGGGTATATATAGCATCCACACAAAATCTAACCGTTACACACAGATTCCCAAACTCGGTGAGACCAAATGGTAAAACTCGGTCAGACCGATTCAGGTCAAAATATGAATGTTAGGCTTTTCGGTGGGACCGACACAGTCAACTCAGTGGGACTGATATGCTAGGGTTAGGGCATAACGTAATCCCGGTGTGACCGATCACATGAACTCGGTGGGACCGATTTCAGCAATAGGCACATAGAGAGTTGATTAGGCAAACTCGGTGGGACCGATTCACTCACTTTGGTAAGACCGAAGTGTTACGAAAAGGAAACAGGGAGTTTGCATTGCAGACTCGGCGGGACCGATTCGCTCATTTCGGTGGGACCAAAATGTTACAAAAAGGAAATGGTGATTTTGCAATCCCATCTCGGTGAGACCGATATCCCTATCGGTGAAACCGAAGTGACTAGGGTTTGTGGCAGTGGCTATGTCAAATGAAACTCGGTGGTGCCGGATAGATCAAATCGGTGGGGCCGAGTTTGACTTTTAGGTTTGAGACATATGTGGAAATGAGAAAGTTGTTGAGGGTTTTGGAGCATACCACTAAGCATTTTGAGCAAGTAAGCCATTAAGCAACACCTCATCCCATTTTAATAGTATTGGCTTTCCTATTGACTCAATGTGATCTTGGATCACTTAAATAAAAAATGTAGAGTCTTGAGCTTCTTGCCAATATGTGTCCTTACTATTTTGAGGGGTCCACATCTCTAGTCCATGCCATGCCAATCATTGAACTTTCTGAAATGATCATCTTAAAAGAGCATTAGTTCAATGAGCTATATATTGTTAAGAATTACCAAAACCACCCAGGGATTAGTTGCACTTTCAGAGTGGCTCACAGATGAGCAAAGCAGACACGGCCTCCCAAACCTGTGGCCTCACCATAGAGCAGGCCCACACCGCCCGACGTCTGTTCGGGCTCCCCTCCTCCTCCAGCTTCTCCGCCGACTCCGACACCCACGGATAAAGATCCCTACGCCATCTTTGAGATGTACTGCCTCCACCTCAGAGATGACAATGGCAACGTCAAGGCAGCCGCGATCCTATCCAATGAACTGCTAGAACGGATATGTCCTTTTGAGCTACATAGAGACGAGGGCAAGAAAAAGTTCAAAGGTGCTACTACATCCAAATAAGATTATATCTCAGTAACACTTCAACAGACTTGCCATGTTTTGGTTAATTCTCGTGAAAAGGATGAGAAACTATGGTGTTAGCTTTCATCCAAGAGTCAGCATTATTCATTTCATGTAAATATATTATGCACATCAGAACTTAATATGAAGATGAATGATTTTTTAACAGCCATTAAAGTGTGTGTTTGATTGCTTTTAAGCATGGGAACATACAATTGCATATCCATTTGCTAAGGGAAACAATGGGCAACAAAAACTAAGGCAAATTCTTTTTAAATACAAACTAACCCGATTTCTTAACATGAGAATTCTTCCTTATTTTAATTCTGCAAAATACAACCCATACTTTCCGGCGAATATAAAATTGTGTTTGGTGCACTTAATGGTGATTGACAATCCGGATAAGCTGCAACATGACAAAAAGGAACACTATTACATCATACATGAGGATGGGGTTTAGTTTACAAATTCGAAAATTCCAAATCATACATGTGTCACACCAATAATATGAATTTTCATATAAGAGAAATGGTAGAGAGATGTGAGAATCTCACACCTTATTTTCTTCCAAAGAATGCCAAGGTCCACTGAGTGCGAATTATCAGGAACAAACAATAACTTTATTCTACTTAACTTGAAAGGCTTGTGTTCTTGGTAAAATGCATTAAGATGAAGAATGTATTGGACCAGTCATAAGGTGAACGCAATAGGAAGAGAAAGCAACACAAAAATGCCCTTACCCGCCATGAGATGAGATCTCAAATCAAGTCGTCCTACTCTAGCTTGACCGTTAAAATACAATACCTCGGTCAGGTATTTGAACCCAAATGGGCTAACAGCCTGAACATTCACCTTCAGTTATGTTAGCAACATAGTCAACTCCTTTTCCCACCCCTCACTTGGCTTCACAGATTCTTCCTTTCAGACCTTGATACCGTAACCACTCATGGGAAGCAGACACTCCTCTGCCAGTGTGCACATCGTCAGCTTGGCTGTCCTCAGTGAGGCCCATGAAGGCAGTGTCTTTATCCACAAGGAAGATGAAAAAAAGTGTCCCCCTTTTTTGGATGAATCCTTTCTTCCTTCAGACCATTTTGGAAATCATCCATAATATGAGCCATTGCCCAATGATTGAACAAAACACACAGCTGAGCAAAGAGAAATAAGAAGACCAAACACACATGCATGCCTCACAGTCATAAATCTCCAACCGACTTTTGTGCACTCACACTCGATCAACATACCAAAGATGAGTATTAGAAAATGGATATGATCTTTCAGAGAGGAATGCGGTAAGTTTCCTAAAAAAATCAAGATAGTGTATGCATGACAAGCATAAATGCAGGTTAAACTGATGATACATACAGAATAGCAGCAGGTTCAGCGGAATATGCAGCATCATTCACCTTGTAAAACATATCAAAATTGACAAATATGTGAAACAGATACCTATAGGTGAGAGAAAACATGATCAATTATGATTAGCTACAAAGATCTTACCTAAAAAGTAGAATGGTATTACAAATCCTGAATTTATATTAATATAAATAAACATGGATATTTTCCCTACTTACATGAATATATTAATCCTAGCCAACATTACACACTACTGGTATTTTACAAATCTTCTGCCAAACAGGAGCAATGATAGCTGATGCACATTAAATATTTTATACTCTCATAGACGGCAAAAACTATGGTAACATCACATTAGTAGCCAAATGCCAGTAGTAAAGTAACATACTATTATGCTTAGCCAGAGCTAAGAACTGAAGTGTTTCAGAGTAATGTACCTCCATGAGTACGTAATGTCTTTCAAATGGTTGATTAGTCAGAGATGGTAATGTAGTTATAGATCTCCAATCATTCAATTGCTTGAACTATGATAGGAGCCAAAAAATATATTAAAGCATAATGATTAGCTAGCGTTACAGACTAAAAAAACATAATGTATTCTCCCCCTATTATCTTCCAAATAGTTACCTAATCAAATCAGAGATGGTTTAGAACTTGCAGATTTCCCATTACCGAATTTTGCTGGGCGCTTGAACTGTAGTAACTGCCTACATTATTTACTTTAGTAAAGATTAAACTTGGACCATTTGATAAATCCCACAGCCAAGTTAACATCCAGCAATGGCACCCAAAATACAAAAGTTGAAAATTGTACCCCTAATATACATCTGGAACTCGATTAAAAGTATGTGATTCACGATGTTGCCAGTCATCGAGGGTGAAGAACATGTCCATGTCATCTATGCCTTGTTGTTCACCATCCTGATGAGCCTAACCTGTAGACCACCCAATCATCATGTAAGAGCCAAATTTATAACCTGTCATTTTTGTTTACATAAGCTGAACAATATTTACAGTTCAAACAAACCTACTGGTAACTGGCACATTGTGCTTCTTTACATTCTAGCCTTGATTAAGTGCACCTACATGGTGCAGGCAAAATAAGATTCATGTTAAAAAAAGGTCTCAAAATACTATAGGGATATGTGATTTCATTTTGGAATAAATTCCGTGGCTGCTGAGTAATAAGCATGCAAATTGTTCGTGAACTCGTCGCCAAAAATGTTAGAGCAAGCAAGGTGTCGACGTCATGTCCCTGCCAGCCAAGTCCCCTACTTGGCATACTAAAATGTGAATACATCCAAACAAATTAGAGCAAGCACACATTCTTCCTCGGCAATCAAATGGACTATATAGCTAACCAAATCACCGATCCACGAATCTTGTGAAAGGCCAGAGGGTTTCTAGTCACTAATCCTTCTTATATTAATGTTTTTCTTCTCTGTTTTGATTTCTTCTCTGTTTTGATCAGTCAGCGGTCCGGCCAGTTGTAAACATATTCTGAATATTTCATTTGTTAATCAGAACTAACGATTGGAACATATATGTCGGATCGGCATGAATGAATATATGCCCATTCTTGGAGTAGGTCGCGGCACATAAAGCAATAAATGGTATATAATATCTTGATTGATATATCAAACCATGTGTACATGATTGTTCGAGGAGCTGGGACAGAATGAATGAATTGCTGCATAGTGCATACCTTCTTGACGTGACACATGACGATTGTAAGTGTCGCGTCCTTCCCATCAGGAGCTCCTTCCTGTCAATTATCTACACACAACGCTCTGGTGTAGGTTACAGTTCAGAACAACAGCCGTGCTAAACGAGACATCATGTCAATTCTAGCCACACATGATCTTCACCGCAGCGCGTGCAGAGAGACTCGATTCCATGAAGCGTCGCCGCTCGCAGACTCCGCAGCGGAGCGGAGGTCCGTCACAACGCCCCCTTCTCTGACCGTGCTGCGCGCCGCCGGCGATTCTGGCGGCTGCTATCGGTCGACGGGCATCGCCGTCACGGCTGATAGGGACCACACCGAGGAGGGGACCTGGCTGATGGGGACACGAGGATCATGCAGTAGAGGGCCAGGGGAGAGGACAACAGGGCTGGCGGCGGCAGTGCGTGGGTGCTTTTTGCCCTAACAGGTCATCCAGATCGGGCGTGTGTAGGGGCGTCGGAAGGAGGAGTGGGAGAGGCGGCCTGGTTCTCCTGGTTTTTTATGCATGCGTAGGTTGAAGAGAAAAACAAAATCGATGGGGAACGATCGAGGGAGGGGTGGAGGGGAGGCGAGCGAATGAAATGAAACCGACTATCATGACCGCACACTCCTTCTTTACGAGTAGAGATCTTCGCCGCAACGCAAAGAGACTCGATTCCATGAAGCATCATCGTCTGCAGACTCAGTAGCGGAGCGGAGATCCGACACAACGCGCCCTTCTCTGATTGTGCTGCGCGCCGCCGGCGATTCTAACGGCTGCTGTCGGTCGACGGGCATCGCCGTCACGGCTGAGAAGGACCACACCTAGGAGGGGACTTGGCTGACGGGGACACGAGGATCATGCAGTAGAGGGCCGGGGAGAGGAGAACAGGGCTGGCGGCGGTAGTGTGTGTTAGAATTGTATCGAATATTATTGTACAAGGTAGGTTACAGTTGAACTTGATTTTGGACTGTGTGTATACATGGTAGAAGTTATGTCGACACTTGTATCCTAGGCGTCTCATATATAATGAGGGTAGACACACGATGTAACCTATGCCAACATAATAGCACGGGTACGCGGGGGAGCCGGCGGCGTGTGCTGGCACCCGAACGACAAGGGTGCGGTATTGTGATAGTGTCACGGGAAGGAACGCCCGTAGTCAGGCTCCGGGGATGTAGCCATGATGGTGAACCTCGTTAACAAATCTCGGTGTCATGCTTGTGTAATTGATTGGTCCTCGGTAGATCGACGAAGCGCCTCAGATTTATTCTAACAAGTGGTATCATTAGCAAGATTCCATTCGAGGTCACCGAAGAAAATTCCGCCGCCGGAAGTCGTGGAGCACAGAAGCTATTGACGAGATCGGAAAAAAGCAATCGGTAACGAGCAACATCAGATCGATGAGGCGGTGGCGATCCAGTCATCGAAGGAGCACAGTGATTTGGGTGGCGTGATGCAGCGTGGGGCAGCCAGACACAAGCAGCGGCAGCGGAGCATCGTGAGCAGCAAGTCGTTGGTGCAGGTCTTTCATGGGCAGATTGGCACAGTCAAGCAAGGCGGGCGGCGGCAGATCGATGGATCTTCGATCGGGAGCAGAGGCGCCGGTGCCCTAGCGCGTGCAAGGTTCAAGGCCCATGTGTGGGTACTGGTGGGGTGGGCCAGAAGCGCAACGAGGCCGAGTGGAGTCTGCGGGCCACACGGGATGGGCGTGATTCACTTCGGCAGACGAGCGGAGGGGAGGTCCTATTGGGCACTGCAGGCACCGGCGTCTAGGTGGGCCGGCCCAGAAACAAGAGCAGCGTGAGAAAAATACGCAAAAAAATAGCTGTCGTCCAGAATCAAACACGCGCCGTCGTGCTTAAGTATAGGTTGTCTTACCACCAGACCAAATAACAGGTCACGTCTCTGTACAGCGCAATACGTTTTAAGAACGAAAATAGCAGACGCCTGCTACGCTCGCCAACTGAAGAACTGCCCGTGGGTGAGCAGGCTGGGTCAAGTTGAAGAACTGCCCGTGGGTGAGCAGGCTGGGTCAAGTTGAAGAACTGCCCGTGGGTGAGCAGGCTGGGTCAAGTTGAAGAACTGCCCGTGGGTGAGCAGGCTGGGTCAAGTTGAAGAACTGCCCGTGGGTGAGCAGGCTGGGTCAAGTTGAAGAACTGCCCGTGGGTGAGCAGGCTGGGTCAAGTTGAAGAACTGCCCGTGGGTGAGCAGGCTGGGTCAAGTTGAAGAACTGCCCGTGGGTGAGCAGGCTGGGTCAAGTTGAAGAGCTGCCCGTGGGTGAGCAGGCTGGGTCAAGTTGAAGAACTGCCCGTGGGTGAGCATGCTGGGTCAAGTTGAAGAACTGCCCGTGGGTGAGCAGGCTGGGTCAAGTTGAAGAACTGCCCGTGGGTGAGCAGGCTGGGTCAAGTTGAAGAACTGCCCGTGGGTGAGCAGGCTGGGTCAAGTTGAAGAACTGCCCGTGGGTGAGCAGGCTGGGTCAAGTTGAAGAACTGCCCGTGGGTGAGCAGGCTGGGTCAAGTTGAAGAACTGCCCGTGGGTGAGCAGGCTGGGTCAAGTTGAAGAACTGCCCGTGGGTGAGCAGGCTGGGTCAAGTTGAAGAACTGCCCGTGGGTGAGCAGGCTGGGTCAAGTTGAAGAACTGCCCGTGGGTGAGCAGGCTGGGTCAAGTTGAAGAACTGCCCGTGGGTGAGCAGGCTGGGTCAAGTTGAAGAACTGCCCGTGGGTGAGCAGGCTGGGTCAAGTTGAAGAACTGCCCGTGGGTGAGCAGGCTGGGTCAAGTTGAAGAACTGCCCGTGGGTGAGCAGGCTGGGTCAAGTTGAAGAACTGCCCGTGGGTGAGCAGGCTGGGTCAAGTTGAAGAACTGCCCGTGGGTGAGCAGGCTGGGTCAAGTTGAAGAACTGCCCGTGGGTGAGCAGGCTGGGTCAAGTTGAAGAACTGCCCGTGGGTGAGCAGGCTGGGTCAAGTTGAAGAACTGCCCGTGGGTGAGCAGGCTGGGTGCTTGTACAGACGTGAGATCTGTTGGATGAGAAAAAGGAAGCTACGCAACAGGCTGAAGCTACTCATCGGGAGGAAGAGATAGGAAGCCTAATGGACCTACAACCTACAGGGGCACATGGTGGAGTTGGAGATTTTGAATCTTTTGATCTTCACGGTCTAGTGCATGCAGGAAGGCTTATGTGGTGGATTTTTGGCTTTATTTCTTTATACACATGATGTGAATTGGGATGATAGCGTGAGGATTTGTGGTGCGCGTGGCGAGGATGGCGACGTGCGTATAAGATTTGAGGAGTCTGGGCGCGTCGTGTTAGGATCATGCATACACAAGGCGTCAAGCAATGCTCGGAGATGTGCAGGCAGACACGACGCAGGGTGGAGCATGGTTGCAGTCGGATAATTTCGGCTGGGTCGGACTAGACAGCCTGATGGATCGACGTGTTTGTTGGTCAAAGCAGAAGACGATGGTGATTTCGGCGACGACGAGATAGGAGCGTGATGCTGATGGTGTCCGACTTCTGGGGCGTGGAAACACGTGGTGCAGGTCTGAGGGCTTCTGCGGCTTCAACAGACTATGGTGCGGGGTTGATTCAAGATGGTGCACACATGAGGGAGCTTGAAGTCAACAAGGCATGGAATAGCAACGCGCAGCTACATGGAGTTATGTTGAAGGTGGAGCTGGAGTCCAGCGAAAGGTTTCACTCTATGCTGATGGAGGGGCTATGGTGTAAGATATCAAAGAATTGAAGCCTATTTCAGTGGGATAGCGAGAGACACGTGGATCGGACTGGGTACCAGTGGTCTGATGGAGAAGTGATACTCGACATCGGTCGGTGATGATCGATGGTTCTTTGTAGTGGGGGTTGAGGCAGTGTGGGCTAGCTACCCGGGTGACTCGACCAGGACAGCAGAGGCTCGGCGCGGTGATAGCAGCGAGGTGTGCGGTAAGCACGGGACACGGCGACAGGCCAAGGCACTTGGGGCTAGACTGTTGGAAATATGCCCTAGAGGCAATAATAAAAGGGTTATTATTATATTTCCTTATTCATGATAATTGTCTTTTATTCATGCTATAACTGTATTGTCGGGAAATCGTAATACACGTGTGAATACATAGACCATAACATGTCCCTAGTGAGCCTCTAGTTGACTAGCTCGTTGGTCAACAGATAGTCATGGTTTCCTGACTATGGACATTAGATGTTATTGACAACGGGATCACATCATTAGGAGAATGATGTGATGGACAAGACCCAATCCTAAGCATAGCACAAGATCGTGTAGTTCGTTTTGCTAGAGCTTTTTCAATGTCAAGTATCTCTTCCTTAGATCATGAGATCGTGTAACTCCCAGATACCGTAAGAGTGCTTTGGATGTACCAAACGTCACAATGTAACTGGGTGACTATAAAGGTGCACTATAGGTATCTCCGAAAGTGTCTGTTGGGTTGACACGGATCGAGACTGGGATTTGTCACTCCGTATGACGGAGAGGTATCTCTGGGCCCACTCGGTAATGCATCATCATAATAAGCTCAAAGTGACCAAGTGTTTGGTCACGGGATCATGCATTATGGTACGAGTAAAGTGACTTGCCAGTAACGAGACTGAACGAGGTATTGGGATACCGACAATCGAGTCTCAGGCATGTAACGTACCGATTGACGAAGGAAATTGTATACGGGGTTGTTCGAATCCTCGACATCGTGGTTCATCCGATGAGATCATCGAGGAGCATGTGGGAACCAACATGGGTATCCAGATCCCGCTGTTGGTTATTGCCCGAGAGCCGTCTCGGTCATGTCTACGTGTCTCCCGAACCCGTAGGGTCTACACACTTAACGTTCGGTAACGCTAGGGTTGTATGAATATGAGTATGCAGCATACCGAATGTTGTTCGGAGTCCCGGATGAGATCCCGGACGTCACGAGGAGTTCCAGAATGGTCCGGAGGTAAAAAAAACTATATAGGAAGTGGTATTTCGGCCATCGGGAAAGTTTCGGGGTCACCCGGTATTGTACCGGGACCACCGGAAGGGTCCCGGGGGTCCACCGGGTGGGGCCACCCATCCCGGAGGGCCCCAAGGGCCAAAGTGGGGAGGGGAACCAGCCCTTAGTGGGCTGGTGCACCCCCCTAGGCCCACCCCCTACGCCTAGGGTTGAAACCCTAGGGTGGGGGGGCGCCCCACTTGCCTTGGGGGGTACTCCACCCCCCTTGGCCGCCGCCCCCTTGGGAGATTGGATCTCCCAGGGCCGGCGCCCCCCCTGGGGCCTATATAAAGGGAGGGGGGAGGGGGGCAGCCACACCCTGAAGTCCTGGCGCCCCCTCCCCCCGCTACACCTCTTCCTCCTCCGTCACGTGCTTGGCGAAGCCCTGCCGGAGTGCTGCTGTTCCACCACCACCACGCCGTTGTGCTGCTGCTGGAGCCATCATCATCAACCTCTTCTTCCCCCTTGCTGGATCAAGACGGAGGAGACGTTACGCTGACCGTACGTGTGTTGAACGCGGAGGTGCCGTCCGTTCGGCGCTAGGATCTCCGGTGATAGGATCACGACGAGAACGACTACTTCAACCCCGTTCTTTTGAACGCTTCCGCGCGATCTACAAAGTGGCATGTAGATGCAATCTCTCTCCCATGACTCGTTGCTTAGATGAACTCATAGATGGATCTTGGTGAAACCGTAGGAAAAATTTTAATTTTCTGCAACGTTCCCCTACAGTGGCATCATGAGCTAGGTCTATGCGTAGTTCTCTATTGCACGAGTAGAACACAATTTTGTTTTGGGCGTAGATCTTGTCAACTTGCTTGCCGCTACTAGTCTTATCTTGCTTCAGCGGTATTGTGGGATGAAGCGGCCCGGACCAACCTTACACGTACGCTTACGTGAGACCGGTTCCACCGACTGACATGCACTAGTTGCATAAGGTGGCTGGCGGGTGTTTGTCTCTCCCACTTTAGTTGGAGCGGATTCGATGAAAAAGGTCGTTATGAAGGGTAAATAGAAGTTGACAAAATCACGTTGTGGTTATTCGTAGGTAAGAAAACGTTCTTGCTAGAACCCAATTGCAGCCACGTAAAAGATGCAATAACAATTAGAGGACATCTAACTTGTTTTTGCAGCAATTGTCATGTGATGTGATATGGCCAGAAGTTGTGATGAATGATGAATGATATATTGGGATGTATGATATCATCTTCTTGTAATAGGAATCACGACTTGCATGTCGATGAGTATGACAACCGGCAGGAGCCATAGGAGTTGTCTTTATTTTTTGTATGACCTGCGTGTCATTGAAGAACACCATGTAAATTACTTTACTTTATTGCTAAACGCGTTAGCCATAGAAGTAGAAGTAGTCGTTGGCGTGACAACTTCATGAAGACACAATGATGGAGATCATGATGATGGAGATCATGGTGTCATGCCGGTGACAAAGATGATCATGGAGCCCCGAAGATGGAGATCGAAGGAGTTGTATGATATTGGCCATATCATGTCACTACTATATAATTGCATGTGATGTTTATTATGTTTTATGCATCTTGTTTACTTAGAACGACGGTAGTAAATAAGATGATCCCTTATAATAATTTCAAAAAAGTGTTCCCCCTAACTGTGCACCATTGCTAAAGTTCGTCGTTTTGAAGAACCACGTGATGATCGGGTGTGATAGATCCTTACGTTCACATACAACGGGTGTAAGACAGATTTACACATGCAGAACACTTAGGGTTAACTTGACGAGCCTAGCATGTACAGACATGGCCTCGGAACACAAGAGACCGAAAGTTCGAACATGAGTCGTATAGAAGATACGATCAACATGGAGATGTTCACCGATGATGACTAGTCCGTCTCACGTGATGATCGGACACGGCCTAGTCGACTCGGATCGTGTAACACTTAGATGACTAGAGGGATGTCTAATCTGAGTGGGAGTTCATTAAATAATTTGATTAGATGAACTTAATTATCATGAACTTAGTCTAAAACTTTTGCAAAATATGTCTTGTAGATCAAATGGCCAACGCTCATGTCAACATGAACTTCAACGCGTTCCTAGAGAAAACCAAGCTGAAAGATGATGGCAACAACTATACGGACTGGGTCCGAAACCTGAGACTCATCCTCATAGCTGCCAGGAAACAATATGTCCTAGAAGGACCGCTAGGTGATGCACCCGTCCCAGAGAACCAAGACATTATGAATGCTTGGCAGACTCGCGCTGATGATTACTCCCTCGTTCAGTGCGGCATGCTTTACAGCTTAGAACCGGGGCTCCAAAAGCGTTTTGAGCAACACGGAGCATATGAGATGTTCGAGGAGCTGAAACTAGTTTTCCAAGCTCATGCCCGGGTCGAGAGATATGAAGTCTCCGACAAGTTCTATAGTTGTAAGATGGAGGAAAATAGTTCTGTCAGTGAGCACATACTCAAAATGTCTGGGTTGCACAACTGCCTGTCCCAGCTGGACATTAACCTCCCGGATGAGGCGGTCATTGACAGAATCCTTCAGTCGCTCCCACCAACCTACAAGAGCTTTGTGATGAACTACAATATGCAGGGGATGGTAAAGACCATTCCTGAAGTATTTTCAATGCTGAAGTCAGCAGAGGTTGAAATCAAGAAAGAACATCAAGTGTTGATGGTCAATAAGACCACTAAGTTCAAGAAGGGCAAGGGTAAGAAGAACTTCAAGAAGGACGGCAAAGATGTCGCCGCGCCCGGTAAGCCAGTTGCCGGGAAGAAGTCAAAGAATGGACCCAAGCCTGAAACTGAGTGCTTTTATTGCAAGGGGAAGGGTCACTGGAAGCGGAACTGCCCCAAATACTTAGCGGATAAGAAGGCCGGCAACACAAAAGGTATATTTGATATACATGTAATTGATGTGTACCTTACCAGTGCTCGTAGTAACTCCTGGGTATTTGATACCGGTGCCGTTGCTCACATTTGTAACTCACAGCAGGAGCTGCGGAATAAGCGGAGACTGGCGAAGGACGAGGTGACGATGCGTGTCGGGAATGGTTCCAAGGTCGATGTGATCGTCGTCGGCTCGCTACCTCTACATTTACCTACGGGATTAGTTTTAAACCTTAATAATTGTTATTTAGTGCCAAGTTTGAGCATGAACATTGTATCTGGATCTCGTTTGATACGAGATGGCTACTCATTTAAATCCGAGAATAATGGTTGTTCTATTTATATGAGAGATATGTTTTATGGTCATGCCCCGATGGTCAATGGTTTATTCTTAATGAATCTCGAACGTAATGTTACACATATTCATAGCGTGAATACCAAAAGATGTAAAGTTGATAATGATAGTCCCACATACTTGTGGCACTGTCGCCTTGGTCACATTGGTGTCAAGCGCATGAAGAAGCTCCATGCTGATGGACTTTTAGAGTCTCTCAATTATGAATCATTTGACACATGCGAACCATGCCTCATGGGCAAAATGACCAAGACCCCGTTCTCCGGAACAATGGAGCGAGCAACCAACTTACTGGAAATCATACATACCGATGTGTGCGGTCCAATGAGCGTTGAGGCTCGCGGAGGATATCGTTATGTTCTCACTCTCACTGATGACTTGAGTACATATGGGTATGTCTACTTGATGAAACACAAGTCTGAGACCTTTGAAAAGTTCAAGGAATTTCAGAATGAAGTAGAGAATCAACGTGACCGAAAGATAAAATTCTTATGATCGGATCGTGGAGGAGAATATTTAAGTCACGAGTTTGGTACACACTTAAGAAAATGTGGAATCGTTTCACAACTCACGCCGCCTGGAACACCTCAGCGTAACGGTGTGTCCGAACGTCGTAATTGCACTCTACTGGATATGGTGCGATCTATGATGTCTCTTACCGATTTACCGCTATCATTTTGGGAATACGCTCTAAAGACAGCTACATTCACTTTAAATAGGGTACCGTCTAAATCCGTTGAGACGACACCGTATGAATTATGGTTTGGGAAGAAACCTAAGCTGTCGTTTCTAAAAGTTTGGGATGCGATGCTTATGTCAAGAAACTTCAACCTGAAAAGCTCGAAACCAAGTCGGAAAAATGCGTCTTCATAGGATACCCTAAAGAAACCATTGGGTATACCTTCTACTTAAGATCCGAAGGCAAGATCTTTGTTGCCAAGAACGGATCCTTTCTGGAAAAAGAGTTTCTCTCGAAAGAAGTAAGTGGAAGGAAAGTAGAACTCGATGAAGTACTACCTCTTGAACAGGATAGTAGTGCAGCTCAGGAAAATGTTCTTGTGATGCCTACACCAACTGAAGAGGAAAACAATGATGATGATCAAGGTACTTCGGATCAAGTTGCTACTGAACTTCGTAGGTCCACAAGGACATGTTCTGCACCAGAGTGGTACGGCAACCCTGTCCTGGAAATCATGTTGTTGGACAATGGTGAACCTTCGAACTATGAAGAAGCAATGGCGGGCCTAGATTCCAACAAATGGCTAGAAGCCATGAAATCCGAGATAGAATCCATGTATGAAAACAAAGTATGGACTTTGACTGACTTGCCCGATGATCGGCGAGTGATAGAAAACAAATAGATCTTTAAGAAGAAGACGGACGCGGATGGTAATGTCACCATCTATAAAGCTCGACTTGTCGCTAAGGGTTATCGGCAAGTTCAAGGGATTGACTACGATGAGACTTTCTCTCCCGTAGCGAAGCTTAAGTCCGTCCGAATCATGTTAGCAATTGCCGCATACTATGATTATGAGATATGGCAGATGGACGTCAAAACGGCATTCCTTAACGGGCATCTTATGGAAGAACTGTATATGATGCAGCCAGAGGGTTTTGTCGATCCTAAGAATGCTAACAAAGTATGCAAGCTCCAGCGATCCATTTATGGGCTGGTGCAAGCATCTCGGAGTTGGAACATTCGCTTTGATGAGATGATCAAAGTGTTTGGGTTTACGCAGACTTATGGAGAAGCCTGCGTTTACAAGAAAGTGAGTGGGAGCTCTGTAGCATTTCTCATATTATATGTAGATGACATACTTTTGATGGGAAATGATATAGAATTCTTGGACAACATTAAGGCCTACTTGAATAAGTGTTTTTCAATGAAGGACCTTGGAGAAGCTGCTTATATATTAGGCATCAAGATCTATAGGGATAGATCGAGACGCCTCATAGGTCTTTCACAAAGCACATACCTTGATAAGATTTTGAAGAAGTTCAAAATGGATCAGTCCAAGAAAGGGTTCTTGCCTGTACAGCAAGGTGTGAGATTGAGCTCAGCTCAATGCCCGACCACGGCAAAAGATAAAGAAGAGATGAGCATCATCCCCTATGCCTCAGCCATAGGATCTATTATGTATGCCATGCTGTGTACCAGACCTGATGTAAACCTTGCCGTAAGTTTGGTAGGAAGGTACCAAAGTAATCCCGGCAAGGAACACTGGACAGCGGTCAAGAATATCCTGAAGTACCTGAAAAGGACAAAGGACATGTTTCTCGTTTATGGAGGTGACGAAGAGCTCGTCGTAAAGGGTTACGTCGACGCTAGCTTCGACACAGATCTGGATGACTCTAAGTCACAAACCGGATACGTGTATATGTTGAATGGTGGAGCAGTAAGCTGGTGCAGCTGCAAGCAGAGCGTCGTGGCGGGATCTACATGTGAAGCGGAGTACATGGCAGCCTCGGAGGCAGCGCATGAAGCAATATGGGTGAAGGAGTTCATCACCGATCAAACTCTTCTGTGACAACACTGGAGCTATTGCCCTTGCCAAGGAGCCCAGGTTTCACAAGAAGACCAGGCACATCAAGCGTCGCTTCAACTCCATCCGTGAAAATGTTCAAGATGGAGACATAGATATTTGCAAAGTACATACGGATCTGAATGTCACAGATCCATTGACTAAACCTCTCTCGCGAGCAAAACATGATCAACACCAGAACTCTATGGGTGTTCGATTCATCACAATGTAACTAGATTATTGACTCTAGTGCAAGTGGGAGACTGTTGGAAATATGCCCTAGAGGCAATAATAAAAGGGTTATTATTATATTTCCTTATTCATGATAATTGTCTTTTATTCATGCTATAACTGTATTGTCCGGAAATCGTAATACACGTGTGAATACATAGACCATAACATGTCCCTAGTGAGCCTCTAGTTGACTAGCTCGTTGGTCAACAGATAGTCATGGTTTCCTGACTATGGACATTAGATGTCATTGACAACGGGATCACATCATTAGGAGAATGATGTGATGGACAAGACCCAATCCTAAGCATAGCACAAGATCGTGTAGTTCGTTTTGCTAGAGCTTTTTCAATGTCAAGTATCTCTTCCTTAGACCATGAGATCGTGTAACTCCCGGATACCGTAAGAGTGCTTTGGGTGTACCAAACGTCACAACGTAACTGGGTGACTATAAAGGTGCACTACAGGTATCTCCGAAAGTGTCTGTTGGGTTGACACGGATCGAGACTGGGATTTATCACTCCGTATGACGGAGAGGTATCTCTAGGCCCACTCGGTAATGCATCATCATAATGAGCTCAAAGTGACCAAGTGTTTGGTCACGGGATCATGCATTACGGTACGAGTAAAGTGACTTGCCAGTAACGAGACTGAACGAGGTATTGGGATACCGACGATCGAGTCTCGGGCATGTAACGTACCGATTGACAAAGGGAATTGTATACGGGGTTGTTCGAATCCTCGACATCGTGGTTCATCCGATGAGATCATCGAGGAGCATGTGGGAACCAACATGGGTATCCAGATCCCGCTGTTGGTTATTGCCCGAGAGTCGTCGCGGTCATGTCTACGTGTCTCCCGAACCCGTAGGGTCTACACACTTAAGGTTCGGTAACGCTAGGGTTGTATGAATATGAGTATGCAGCATACCGAATGTTGTTCGGAGTCCCGGATGAGATCCCGGACGTCACGAGGAGTTCCGGAATGGTTCGGAGGTAAAGAAAACTATATAGGAAGTGGTATTTCGGCCATCGGGAAAGTTTCGGGGTCACCCGGTATTGTACCGGGACCACCGGAAGGGTCCCGGGGGTCCACCGGGTGGGGCCACCCATCCCGGAGGGCCCCAAGGGCCAAAGTGGGGAGGGGAACCAGCCCTTAGTGGGCTGGTGCGCCCCCCTAGGCCCACCCCCTATGCCTAGGGTTGAAACCCTAGGGTGGGGGGGCGCCCCACTTGCCTTGGGGGGTACTCCACCCCCCTTGGCCGCCGCCCCCTTGGGAGATTGGATCTCCCAGGGCCGGCGCCCCCCCTGGGGCCTATATAAAGGGAGGGGGGAGGGGGCAGGCGCCCCTTCCCCCTGCTACACCTCTTCCTCCTCCGTCACGTGCTTGGCGAAGCCCTGCCGGAGTGCTGCTGTTCCACCACCACCACGCCGTTGTGCTGCTGCTGGAGCCATCATCATCAACCTCTCCTTCCCCTTGCTGGATCAAGACGGAGGAGACGTTACGCTGACCGTACGTGTGTTGAACGCGGAGGTGCCGTCCGTTCGGCGCTAGGATCTCCGGTGATAGGATCACGACGAGAACGACTACTTCAACCCCGTTCTTTTGAACGCTTCCGCGCGATCTACAGAGTGGTATGTAGATGCAATCTCTCTCCCATGACTCGTTGCTTAGATGAACTCATAGATGGATCTTGGTGAAACCGTAGGAAAATTTTTAATTTTCTGCAACGTTCCCCTACATAGACATGTGGCCAGACAAACTGTGCAGGGGTGCTAAAGCAGTGTTAATGAGTACTAGATTCAAGTTGGTGACTGGGTCTATCAGTGCTAGCTGATGAACAAGAGTTGACCATGGAGAATTTGAGAAAGTGGCGGAAAATATGAAATTGTCAAAAGCTGAGAGAGTACACGGCCGTATATTCTATGGTGTTCAGTGCACATGGCAAAGTGCGGATGGCAAGTACAGAAGGAGGCGGAGTGCTATAGTTGCGGGACATACCATAGACTATCCGAAAAAAGAATGAGACAACTATGAATTTGACTCAGGGTGACACTTGGCGACGGTGAAATTCCTTCAAGTTTCAGACAGACGGTCAAGAAAGAGCGGTGATGTTGAGTTCATGTAACTATTATATGTGAAATCCAATATGTGGGTTGTTCACTTTCACGCAGGTCAGGGATTGGTGTGTGATGACGTTTAAGGGATACTCCGGAAGTTTGGGAGCACAAAGTAGGGTAATGAGGAACTTAATTTTGCTCAAGTGTTGACTGTGAAGAAGACGAGAAGGGACTACAGTTGCAGGTGGAGTCACATGGAGTCTGGGAGTAGCAGCGGTGCTCATGGCGTATCTCAAGTCCAGTGTACATGGAGGTTCGGCGCATGGATGAATTCAAGGTGGTGAAGAATATTTGCCAAGGTGAAGTTTGTTAGAGTTGTGTCGAATATTATTGTACAAGGTAGGTTACAGTTGAACTTGATTTTGGACTATCCGTAGACAGGGTAGAAGTTGTGTCCTAATAGGACAATTGTATCCTAGGCGTCTCATATATAGTGGGGGTAGACGCACGATGTAATCTATGCCAGCATAATAGCACGGGTACGCGAGGGAGCCAGCGGGGTGTACCGGTGCCCGGCCGGCCGGGGTGCGGTATTGTGACAGTGTCACAGAGAGGAGCGCTCGTAGTCAGGCCCCGGGGATGTAGTCATGATGATGCACCTCGTTAACAAATCTCGGGTCATGCTTGTGTGATTGCTTGGTCCTCGGTAGATCGACGGAGCGCCTCAGATTTATTCTAACAGTGTGTGGGTGCTTTTTACCCTAACAGGTCATCCAGATCGGGCGTGTGTAGGGGCGTCGGAAGGAGGAGCGGGAGAGGCGACCTGGTTCTCCTGGTTTTTTATGCATATGTAGGTTGGAGAGAAACTAAATCGATTGGGAACGACCGAGGGAGGGGTGGAGGGGAGACGAGTGAACAAAACGCAACCGACTATCACGACCGCAGACTCCTTCTTTACGTGTAGAGATAGAGATACCAAAAACATATAATAGAACACCTGCACCCAGGTCCTCCCTATCTGGTCATCCATTCTGCGCATCGCGATTCGTGCAAACACATTTCTCTTTTCTGTTTCTCTCACATAAAACAAGTTTTGAAGTTCAAACCTTTGCAGCGTGGCAAAGTTTTCTATATAGAATCTAGGATAAATTGTTCAGATTTTTTTTGTCAAACATAAATATACAAATTATGATTTTCTACAATAAAAAATCATAATTTGTATATTTATATTTGACAAAAAAATCTGAACGACTTATCCTAGATTCTAGATAGAAGGCTTTGCCACGCTGCAAAGGTTTGAAGTTCAAGACATGTTCTATGTGAGAGAAACAAAAAAGAGAAAATTTCATATAGAAAGTTAGTTGTGTTGCAGAGATCTTAAAGCAATATTGAACAGACAAGATAGCAGGGGCCGGGTGCAGATGTTCTAAAAATCCATGTCCATAGAGATACTTGAATTTGGAGAAGATAACAATTCAGACGACTTACCTATAGGTAATGTGAAATAATAAAGTCGACCAATCACCAATGCAAAAGTGTGGCTCCCTCCGATCCAAAACAATTATCGTGGTTCCACGACACTTATTTTGGATGTGAGGGAATATCATAAAATAAAGAAAGTTATACAAGACATTAAGTATCCAAGGGACATGATATATGAGCTTCAAACATGGCTTGTGGGGTCAGCACTAGCTTTGGGCAACATGATAGACGTCGGAGGAAGGTTGACATGGGCTTCTGACGACCCAGTAGGTGCCGAAGGAGGAAGGTCACCGGCAGCAGCGGCCTTCTGTTTAGCATTATTCACAGGCCCCACCGCCACCAGCTGTCCCATGACGATACCCGACTCCTTCGCGAGCGGCGACTTCATAGAGCCTGGAGCCGTTGTAGCCTGCAATAGGATGTACGAGGTGATCTGACATACCATCGATACGAGGAACATGATCGTGGCCACCACAAACACCCCGGTGCCCGGTGGGACGCATTCCCCGTCGTCGTTGGTCGGCAGGTCGCTGGGTGTGCTCACGATGACGCCCACCATGAACAGTATCACCACTATGATGGAAATGATCCTGCAAGTTTGTCATACACGCATGTCATGCGTGCATGTATACGCATAATGCTAGATACATCCATTTTAGTGACACGTAATTCCGAATGGATGGAGTCTGCACCATCAATCAACGGGCACAAACTGCGAAGAAGCATGGGCGTACCATGAGACAATCAGCAGGACGACGGCGACGATGCGCTTGGCCTCGCCGGCGATGCCCCACGTCCGGCAGCAGCCGCAGCAGCCGGTGGCGGCGGTGGTCACAATCTGCGTCGTCAGCGCCAACGCCATAGCCACAACCCCGCAGCCCACCGCAGGTGAGCCCCTGTACTCGCACGACAGTCTGCCGTCTTTCGTGACGAGTGACTGCATATCCATCAATCCATGTATGCGCAGTTAGCAAAGATGCCTGCATGCAATTCGAGAATCAAGGGAGATGTCTGCTCGTCTAACCGGCGCCGCCGAGGCCGCGCCGGCGATGCCCAGAACGACCGTGATGAGGCCGAGGACGCCCACCACGGCGCACGCCCCCACCATGCCTTTCGTCATCCCCATCGAACCTAGCCAAAATATCTCGGCGCAACTCTCAGCTCTAATTTCTTTCTAACTCCTCTCGCAGAAAAAGGTTTAGTTTCCTAGCGAGGTAGCATACGAGGTAGAAAGTCACGTATACATCTTATATATATAATGTGTATGATGTGTGCGCGTACGAGGTAGCATAGGGTTATTTCGACGACGGTCCTGTACGAGGTCGATTCCTTGTCTCATTTCGTTGCGTGCTATGAAGTTGTCGACTCCAACTATGTGCATAAAGTTGGCACTTAAGTAAGCTACATGCATGCAAGCTGTTTCACACACTGCGCGTACCAAGCTTTGGCATTGGGTTCTCAGTTGATCTGATCTGTCTATAATAGTTGTGGACTTGGTCACGACCGGCAGCTAGCTAATTCTCTCTCTCTTCCGCAAAAGAAGCTGTAATTCTCTTTTGTTATATCTATTTCAATATATTAACTAATTGGTTGATGCAAAAGCTTGCTATGCGCACTTATTTCAATATATTAACTTTAAGTCCAGAATAATCAGAAAGTTCTCAAGTTTTTCTGCCAATAAAGACTGCTTCGTGATGGAATGACATTTCTAAAGGTCTACGAATAGTGTTCCAAAATGCTTTCAAAAATAGCAATTTTAGCAGCATCATTTTTTTTGGCTAGAGCATTACAAATGTAGTGCTTGACGAAACTTTACACAAATGAAACACTCGCTCGTGTTTGTAAGAAAAAAATCAGTTTGTTTTTAAATGATATTTTTATCTTCTTTTTCATTGTTCATCCAGATGCATCCAAAACTTCGTGTCCTTCTACTCACCTCGTAAGAGCATCTCTAAGCGGACACCCATTCACCTCGACAACCCTACATTTGTCCAAAGCGTACAGCCCCGAGGGGGTTTGGACAGAAAATCTGTCGGCATCGACTCAACACACATGTGCTTCAAGTGGGGCTGACGGAGTCCGAGCACGCCCTCTTCTTCTAAGCCATTAACGTCACTGAAGATAAACTGCAAGGTGGTGGAGGATGCGGCGAAGCGTCAGCGCCGCGAGCACACCGTGAAGGCCTAGCAAAGATGCCACGCCGCCTGGCGGGCGTTATGCCACTGGCGCAACAAAGACGGCGAGCGACGGAATCGACGATGCCACAGACGCCGACAGGTGTGTAGATGGCCTCGGAGGCTAGCCTATGACGTCACTGTTCGGTACCTGACCTAGTTTAGTTTGAACCGTTTTCATCCGTTTGGTTGTAGATACAAACTTTGTTAAATTTTGTCCATTTAGCTTGAATTTCATCCACATTTGTATTCAGTCGTCTAAAATGGACCAGATATTTGGTGATATTTGTTTGATGATCACCGTTGAAGATGCCTTTAGCGAGTGTCGCCGACGAATCGAACCCATTCGCGAGGGCCACGTGGCAAGGAGGAGACGGCGCGCACGAGCAATGCTACACCCACAAACACTTACGTTGAGTTTTACGTAAATTAACAGTTGTCAAGTTGTGATTGGGAGACGGGGAAGAAGGGGCCCACACCCCTAGAAACCAGGGGGGTGAGAGTATACCTGGCTATGGGAAGCCCGGCCCGGTCGGCCCGGCCCGGCTCGACGTTGCCCCGGGCCGGGCTCGGGCCTAGATTTTGAGCCCGAATGCCGGGCCGGGCTGGGCCTGGGCCCGTCGTTTTTTGCGTTTTCCTGAAGGTCGGGTCCTGTACGAGGTAGCATAGGGTTATTTCGACGACGGTCCTGTACGAGGTCGATTCCTTGTTTCATTTCGTGGCGTGCTATGAAGCTGTCGACTCCAACTATGTACATAAAGTTGGCACTTAAGTAAGCTGCATGCATGCAAGCTGTTTCACACACTGCGCGTACCAAGATTTTGCATTGGGTTCTCAGTTGATCTGATCTGTCTATAATAGTTGTGGACTTGGTCACGACCGGCAGCTAGCTAATTCTCGTTTTCTTCCGCAAAAGAAGCTGTAATTCTCTTTTGTTATATCTATTTCAATATATTAACTAATTGGTTGATGCAAAAGCTTGCTATGCGCACTTATTTCAATATATTAACTTTAAGTCCAGAAAAATCAGAAAGTTCTCAAGTTTTTCTGCCAATAAAGACTGCTTCGTGATGGAATGACATTTCTAAAGGTCTATGAATAGTGTTTCAAAATGCTTTCAAAAATAGCAATTTTAGCAGCATCATTTTTTTTGGCTAGAGCATTACAAATGTAGTGCTTGACGAAACTTTACACAAATGAAACACTCGCTCGTGTTTGTAAGAAAAAAATCAGTTTGTTTTTAAATGATATTTTTATCTTCTTTTTCATTGTTCATCCATATTTTTTTTCTTTTTCAAAAAGGGGGTTTACCCCAGCCTCTGCATCAGAAAGATGTATACGGCTCATATTATTAAAAAGATAAAGTAGTAACAAAGTCGCCAAGTATCGAGGTGCGAAAATAAAGAAAAAGCTCATAAGAGCAAAAACCCAAAGCCACAACCGGCTGGCAAACACAATAGGAGCACTACATGCCTATTCTATTACATGACAGCCATCCAAACCGGTTGAAAATAGCCCGCGCTACCATCTCCCATCGGGTAGACGCAGTAGCCAAACGCTCCCTGGCCTCCGTCGGAGTGAGTAACGATCACATACGGATGAACGCCGTGGCCCTGAAGATAACCTGCAAAAAGTGAATGTTTGTTGATCTGTTAAAAACTAAATCATTTCTGCAGTTTCATACTTCCCAAAATAAAGCACAGACGCCAACACGAATGTGTCTTGCAGTATCGGAATCAACCCCATCAAGCCACGTTCCAAATAACATGTTGATAGAGGTGGGCTGATTAATATTAAACGCAATATGAATCGATCGCCACAGAATCTTAGCCAACGGACCATCAAGAAAGAGGTGTTTGATGTTTTCATCCAGATGCATCCAAAACTTTGTGTCCTTCTACTCACCTTGTAAAAGCATCTCTAAGCGGACACCCATTCACCTCGCCAGCCTTACATTTGTCCAAGCGTACAGCCCAAAGGGGGCTTTGACAGAAAATCTGCCGCCATTGACTCAACACACATGTCCTCCAAGTGGGGCTGACGGAGTCCGAGCATGCCCTCTTCTTCTAAGCCATTAACGTCACTGAAGATAAACTGCAAGACGGTGGAGGATGCGGCGGAGCGTTAGCGCTGCGAGCACATCGTGAAGGCCTAGCAAAGATGCCACGCTGCCTGGCGGGCGTTATGTCACTGGCGCAACAACGACGATGAACGACAGAATCGACGATGCCACAGACGCCGGCAGGGGTGTAGATGGCCTCGGAGGCTAGTCTATGACGTCACTGCTAGGTACCTGACCTAGTTTAGTTTAAGTTTAGTTTGAATCGTTTTCATCCGTTTGGTTGTAAAATACAAACTTTGTTAAATTTTATCCATTTAGCTTGAATTTCATCCACATTTGTATTCAATTGTCTAAAATGGAAATGGACCAGATATTTGGTGATATTTGTTTGATGATCGCCGTTGAAGATGCCTTTAGCGAGTGTCGCCGACGAGTCGAACCCATTCGCGAGGGCCACGTGGCAAGGAGGAGACGGCGCGCACCGACAGGCATTACTGGAGTGTTGGCATTATGCCGAACACCTAGCGGGCGGGCGGGTGCTCCTCAGCGCCGGATTGGTGTCGTTCTCTCCGTCGCGGACGCGTAGCCGTCGCCCAGCAAGCCACCCAGCTCGCCGGCTGGGGCTGCTCTGCTCTCGTGGAAGAAGATGCGGCCGTCTCCGGCGAGTGGCGGCACGGCTGCAGGTCCCGACCACCATGCCGTGCTCTGGGAAGTTTCGCGGAGCCGATGGAGGTGGCGGAAGTCGAGGCCATGGCCGTGCGGGGGCTCCGTCGACTTCCACCAACGCCTGCTCCGCGTGGGTGCCGACGCATACGGCGTTGCTGGCCGAATGCATCGTGTGTTGCTTGCACAGGTCGCCCTCCTCATCAGAGTCGCCGACGAGCGAGGATTGATGCCTGCTCCAGTTACCTGATTTTGGGCTCGCCTTGTTGGATTGCAGGTCGTGGTCGCAGCCGCAACGCTAGACGGCGCGCACCGGAGCTCGGGTATGCGGCCGCGGCGGAGCTGCTCTGGCATCAACCGCATCTCGGCGCTCTACTGCAATTCCTTCGCTTTCCCCATTCATTATTTCCGTTCCTCAACTATAACTGGTAGGTACTGAACCGTACCCATTTAGTTGATCTACTTCAGACTTCAGAGTTAGGCATTATCCTCTAAATTTGCCTTGGTGGTTAAAATTATCTTCTCTTGTACTACAAGTTAAATCTATCCCGGAACGCATGCTCTTGTCAAGATTGATAGCTAGTGCACCCTGAACATCATCTCTGAAAAAAAAATCACTGTTCTACTGAATCTTAACAGTCACCATAGCTCTTGGTTTACCGATCTGCTAGCTGCTGCACCATAGACAACCACTAGACTCCAAGCAAATTCACCCGCTCGGTTCCGATGATGGGACTCAACGTGAAACTCACCATCGGAAATCGACCGGATTTCGGCAGTGTTTTGATTTACCCTAAGCAAGATCCCACCTGATTGGCCACAAAAGTGATTCAGGGTAGGACTGAACGGCCATAAAATCAGGCGATTCATGGTGACTTTTCTCGACATAGATGCACGGTGACTGCCAGAGCTTGATGAGAAGTTAAGGTCTGCTGTGACTGTGAGGGCTTGCAACCGTTACTAGTGTATTCAGATTTGTATTGGTCACATGAGGATGTGACTGGCAATGGGTTAAAAGCTGGACAGTGAGCTGTGGATATGCTGAACCTCTTAAAAATGATTCAGAGCTGCTTCACATCCGACTTTCAGCATAAACTGCAGAAGTTCAGCTACAATATTGTAGAGTACAGAATTGTGGAACTTAGCCCTCCAGATGTCTTGTGATATCAAAGTATATCTCAGCTCCCAATTTTATTTTCCGTCGCCATCACTGGCCTTTGTGTCAGATCCGAGCAGGGGATCGTTGTCGGTGCGAGCCGCTCAGAATCACCTGGACTTGATGCTTCTGGTGAGCGGCACCGGTGAAGATCGGCGTCGCACCCTGGCGAACTGCTGCAGCCGGTTCCATCCATCACCGATGTCAGCTTGAGTGTTTGGTGCAGTCTGCTAGGGCTCTTTTGTCGCTTGCTCTCTTGCTCGCCGTTTGCTGGCCTGTATCAAAGTTCAGAAGATCGTACTTCTCGGTGGCTGCCTAGTGCCTACTCTGGTATTACCCCGACCACTATGAACCTGTTTATCCCTGGTTTCATTGATGCGATGGAACCGGGAGTCCGTGGGTTCCTTTGTTTTTTTAAGATTTATTCCCCATCACCAGCACTGTCCGTTGGCACTTTCCGAGTGCCATCAGTTCTGATGACAGCTATGAGCAGGAAAAATAGTGTATGATTCCACTGGACTTGGATCTATAGGAAAATCCATGACAAAATATAATTTGCAAGCCGGTGGCATCATTGCCTTCAAAAGTGGGGGTCATATGATCTCCACCAAATCTAATTCAAAGGAAGTTAATTATTTCAAAATAATAAAAATCTCCATCAAATCGGTCCATATATACGGGCCTAGCATTGGAGATGTCCATGAAATTGGTCCGGCCAATGCATTAACGGACGCTCCATGGCGGCAACTTGCTCTCCTTTGAGGGTCGTGGACTCGTGGTCCTCCTCTCGGTGGTGGCTTCTCCGTCCTTATGTCGCAGCAGATCGCCACGGTGATCTCCGGTGGCCGCATCCCATCTCGCCTTCCTGCTGCGCATCTGACTAGTGGTCCTCAGCGTGCGAGGTAATGGAGCCGACGGCATACCGGTGAAGTCGCCAGCGACAGCGGAAGCTTGCCGAAGAGGACATCAGAGGACGTCCGTGCGATCTGGCAGTTTGAGCCTGCATCCAAATTAATGAAGGATACAATGAAATGAATGATCAATATATCTTAAAGTAATGTTTACAAAAGGTTTTCTGTGAGAGTGCTGGCATGCCATTTACCTTTGCATTTATTTGTAAGTAGTTGTGAACCCGAAATCATAGTTCCTTGTAGTGGATACTCGCAATCTTTGGCCAACTTTCTCCATCAGGTGCTTGGCAGCTCTCCTTCAAGCGCTCACAGCGCCGAACACATATATGTTGGAGGGAGGATGGCAGATCAGGTAAAGATGATATGTTGGGACAGTCGATGATATCAAGTCGTGTCAGACTGGTCAGGCACTTGAGATTTCCTGGCAAGGACGCCATTTCACATCTATATAACATCAGGTCCCGCAGGGATGAGAAATTTGCAGATTCTTCGAATGAAACGGATGACTCCTTGCAATTACTAAGAGTGATTTCTGGAACTATAAAACCTCTAGCCGAGAGCATGTGGTTGAGTATCTCAGGGCTGCTAACATCGAGTGATTTCTGCACCTGAAACTGTGAGATGCACTTCGCGTTGAGCTTCGGGACATCTTTCAACTCTAAGCTGTGAAGTTGCAGGGAAGACAGTCCTTCAATAAAGCACAGATCCGGGAGATCTTCTAGTTGTAATGTTGTAAGGGAGGTCAGATGACCGATTGACAAGGATGCAAGGCTTCCGCAGCCAACCATGTGAAGGTCTGTCAGGTGCGGAAGACCACTACTGGAGAAATTAGCTCCAACCATGCACCAGGATATGATGAGCACCGCAAGAGATAATGGCATTTCATCTGCTCCACGTGCCAAGTCTAGAGAAGGGCAGGATTCCAATTGAACCCATGAAAGACAGGTAGCAGCTCGTAAGCCCCCCAATGATCTGAGACACCAGCAAGACTTGATTTGCAGGTCACCAAGCATTACCAAATGTTGGAAGTCCTCTTGCGGCGGAAGTGTAGTCAAAGTCATGATCTCAGTTAAGCACAAACTTCTCAGTGAAGTGAGACCATTAAGGCAAACAGCTAAAGCCCCATCTGTAATACTGCATGAAGAAAGATCAAGTTGGGTAAGTTGTGATGGTGGAACCAGAGGCAGCCCGATGCTTCTTCCATAAATGAGTTTCATCCTCTCCTTGTGGCAACATATCCATGCTTTGATGCTATCCTCTATCACAAATTCCTCTCTTTCTACAACACTTCTAATGTTTTCAACACGTGACATATCTGCATCAATTGATGCCATCAACAGCTCCAGAGATGAAAATTCCAATGCTATTATGTCACTTGTTTTTGATACTGAACCATCACTCGATATCAAAGAAAGGTTTGATACCAATTGCTCTCTATTGATGATGTTCTCCCACTGATCATGCTGCTCTGGTTCATCACTGCAAACAAACATAAGCAGTGGACACTTGGTAATTGATAACATTTTAAGACCTGCTGGAAGACAAGGTAATGTCTTTAGGTTTGGCACATTCTCGAGGTGAAGTGAGCAGCAATTCCCAAAAAGTTCTGCATTGGTTGGTAGGCCTTCTAATGCAGTGCAATTAACAAGCTCAAAAGTTTCCAGATTCTCAAAATATGAATCCTGAAGAAGCCAACTTGGATATTTCGCCGATCTGTAACCTTTGATTGTGAGGCCCTTAAGTCGGGGCGGTGGCATCAGGCCTTCCAAAATCTCCAAGTGTAAACTGTCCTCTACATTTATGTCATCCATATAACTCCAGCCAAGGTGCAAACTTTCAAGATGAGTTTTCTGGTGTAGGTTGGACTCTAAAGCTTCATCCTTTGCAGTGACATTTTCAAGATTTGTAACATTTAAACAGCCACCAAGCTCGTTCATGTCCCTCAGCTGCCGCAACTCATATCCCTTCTGCTTTTCCACAGAAAAGTTATAAAGTTGCTGGAGCAAAGTTAGCTTGCCTATGTTGGGAACTTGAGGCAGAGTACTGTTGTATGGATGACCTACCCATCTCCCGTGGCCTTCAAGATACCACAGCTTATTTAAATTGCAGAGTTTGTCGGGCAAACTCTCAACTCTGTTACTGAACTTAAGGAACTGTAAGTGGTAAAGAGTACATAATGATCTTGGCAATTCAGTAATTGATGTGTCGATGATGTTTAAATACCTAATATGCTTCAGCTCATCAATTGATTCTGGCAACTTGCTACTGTTGTAGGCTGACAAATATAGTACACGCAACTTCGAATTCCGCAGTATCTGATTAAAAACATCACTTATAACATCTATAACCGGGTTAATGCAGATAATAGTACGCAAATGTGGTAGCTTGCAAATGCTTTGCTTATGCTGTATCATACTCTCAACACAAACAGATAAGTGTCGAACAGTGTGTGGTATTTCTTCCACCTTATCATCCTCTAATCTGAAGCAGTGTTCTTTAGAGAGTGACTGTGCCAAATCATGAATAAGATCGTGCATAACATAGTATGTATCACATCTCTCATAAACTGGTTGAAAGAATGAAACTGAGACCATCTCACTGAAGCAATCCCTTCCAATATCTTCCACTCTTTTGTTCTCGTTGCACCAATCAATAAATCCCTCTGCTATCCATAGGTGAACCAACTCCCTGATAGTATAGCGATAGCCTTTTGGATACAAGCTGCAATACAGAAAGCATCTCTGCAGACGTGGATCTAACTTATCATAACTCCACGACAGAGCTTTCGCGGGATCACTTAAGTTGTCGATCTTCAGAGCATCCTTCCATGAAGTGGCATCCTTTCTCCTGCTCAGCTGTAAACCCACTGTTTTTGCAGCTAAAGGAGATTGTCCCAGTCTGTCCGCAAGCTTCTCTGCAATCTCTTCTAGCTTCTGTCGCAAATTATGATCTCCGATTTCTGCTCCAGAAAAGGCATGGTTTTTGAAGAGTGCCAAGAACTCGGCATCTCCCATGTTTTCCAAAGGAACAATCTTGTTACAGTAAAGAGAAGCAGGAAGTATATTCGATCGAGAAGTCACCAAAACTTTGCTTCCAGTCTGCTCAGAAACTAATGGACGCAGGAGTTGCTCCCATTCCATCTCATTGCCAGATTCTTCAAACCAAACATCATCCAGTACAAGCAGGAATTTCTTGTTTTGCATTAAGCCCCTTAATTTGCACTGGAGAGGATCAAGATTACCAACACGTGGGCATTCGCCCTCCACCACAGACTCAATAATCTCCCGTGTATGACGTTCAACATCAAGTCTGCGTGAGATGCACACCCACATCCTGACATCAAAATGTTCTTTTACCCTCTCATCATTGTAAACATGTTGTGCCAATGTGGATTTTCCCATGCCTCCTGCTCCAACAATAGCCAAACCCGAATGTATAGCTGAATTAGCCTCAACACCAACCGGCTTTGTAAGAAGGTCTATTATATTGTCCCGATCCTTGTCACGACCTATTACTTTTGGAGGTGGAATTGATGTGACCTGAGGAACAACGGATGCTTTTACAGCAAGGCCATCTGCAGCATTACTAGCTGGTAAGCAAAGAAGATCATGGAACTCCTTGCCTTTCGCCAGAATGGCCTTCAGTTCATTCAGCTGGCGAATTAGCTTCCTGTTATTGGAGCGCAGATTGGACAACCGGTTGGACGCAGCATGCAGAGGTTTCAGAATAGTGCTGCTGGTGGAGGAATGTGGTGGCAATGGATCCTTCCCGCTCTTTGCTTTGCGCTCAAGGAGGTTGTACTCGTGATCATCCAGCAAGTCTTCGGCCTTGAAGAAGGCTTGTTTGAGGTCTTGGGTCCATTTGTCCAGCTTAGTCCGGTGGTTGCCCTTGTCAGCTGCTTCAATCATCAGCTCGAACTGTGGCATGATGGTGGTCTCCAGTTCATGGAGCTCACTCACCATGTCGACCCCTAGGCACGTCGAAGCATGAGCGAGGAGCTTCTTCAGGATCGGCGATGCCACCATTTGTAAGACAGCCAGCACGGCCGCCGTCATGGAGTTGCAGTTTGTTTGGGATGTTTTTGGGCTAATTTTGATAATGCACAGATCTCAGGCGTAGTGTATAAGACACGAAATGGAGGAAACTTTGGAATATATCAACTGTCAAACGATGGGAAACAGGTAAAGAACTCCAGAGACGGATTTCCTTTTTGCGGAAATTTCCAGCTAATTTTTAGAATGCAGGAATCTAAGGTGTAATGTAAAGACACGAAATGGAGGAAAGTTGAGAAGTTTTTTATGGGACAAGTGCGGGACATAACACCAACAAAAACTTGTTCCTACTTTTGGATTTTTGTGTATAATGGAGCAATCTGAGGAATGAAATCAAGCAATGGATGTGGACTTTTTTTGGGGTTTATAATGGAGCGATCTGAGGACTTAGAAATAAAATCGAGCAATAGAAGTGCTTCTGGAGGATCAAACAGTTGGTGAAGGCAGCAGTGGATGTAAAATCTGTAGAAATTGGAAACCATGAGATAAATTAGCAAATTGCTGAAAGGGAGAAAATGAGCACAGCCAAAAAGGCAGATTTTCTTCTTCTGTGCAGTGTGAAACTAACAAGTGAAAACATCGAAGGTATGATCTCGAAGCTTACACGGATGATGGAGCTCGGAAGCAGAGTTGTCGGGAGCAGAAGGTGGATGCAAGGTTGCCAGAGATGCAGGTTTGTGCTATTGCAAATGAGATGCAGAAGTCTCCAAGCAGCAGGTCAACAAGATAACCCCAGATCCGATCCAGTGTAACTAGGTTCAGCTGACCTGAACTCTCTGAAAATCTAAACTGCAACCACTGTGGATAGGTCCTTGGTCAATAAAATATGTGCAAGTAGCCTAAGCTATACCGATTATTCAATGCACAAGTGGCATAAGTTATAGCGCCAAAATATAAACAACTGACAGCCCATTCATGTTCATGTTATAAAACTAATGCGAACGGACATACTGACAAGATGCTGGAGCTTCCCGGTTTGTGTTAGTTGCTGAAGCTTCACCGGTTAGAAACCCTTTCGCTTGCTTGCATACCATGTAGTAGCAGTCAACGAACTCAAGAACCATCTTCTGCTCATTTCCTCCCCAAAAAAAATCCTCCAAAAAAAGAACCATCCTCTCATTGTGGTAGACCTGCTGTTAGCACGTCTGAAATCAGGGATGTTAATGAAATGGTGGGTTAGGCTACCTGCTTCTCCCATTTTATTCTCCATCACCGCCTTTCGCACATTCCAAGCGCCTTCATTGGTTCAGTTTCGAAAGCTACTAGCAAGAATAATATATGATCCTGGGCTAACCCCTGTTTCAGTTCGTTTCAATTGAAGGCGTCACCACCAGCCTCCTAGCTAGTCATCTGGATTATTTGGAAAGAGATGAACGGAAGGATCTTCAATAGTACAAGATGCAGCAGCTCTGCTCAAGTTCACAGGCGAGGCAAGATGTTGGAAGGGAGGGACACTTGGGTTTTTTGCATCCATGGACAAGTTCTTCAGTTTGAACTTTGAACTCTTCAGTTTGTCGTCCCTCTCATTGAGATTAATAGCAGCTGATGAACCGGAACTTCCTAATTAATCAAATCTGCTTGCAAATAAGCACAAGCTTAGTAGTGTATAGGAAGTACGTCATACTACATGTCTTTGAACCGCATCTCATTTGTTTTTGTTAATTTGTCTTGAGCAACTAACAGGAGGTCTGTCTCATACCTCGTTTCTTATTTCCTGAATTCTCAAGTTTTTCCTCGGGACTTCTACGGCACCCTATCTACTGCATCATCTACTTATAGATTCATCCTTGTTCACTAGTAGAAAAACACCTAATAGTCCCGGTTCGTAAGGGCCTTTAGTCCCGGTTCATGAACCGGGACTAATGGGTCGTTACTAATACCTCCACCCATTAGTTCCGGTTCAAACACGAACCGGGACCAATGTGCCTCCACGTGACCCTGTGCGCCGAGCCCAGTCAGGGGGTCTTTGGTCCCGGTTGGTGGCACCAACCGGAACCAAAAGTCCATGTTTTTTTAGAAAAGTGGCTGTTTTAGGGGTTTTGGGGGTTATTTTTAGGTTGTTATTAGCTAGCTAATAGAGAGAAGTGTCCTCTCTTATATCTTCGTCCTTGGTTTACCAACGCTGTTGCTATATATGTTCATTTCACCCGCTGATATAATAACTCATGCATGCTCGCATCATACATCATCATATATAATAACAAGTCCTACTAATCATGCATCATCATACAACTTCTACTCGTTATTAATAATAAGTCATACGATCATCATCCTCATAGTCATCGAACCCAACCCTACATAATTGTTCTTAATTAGCACATGATCATCAGTATCAGGTAGGACATGACCTAAACACCCTTAAGGTAAAATAGCATAAAACAATATAGACAATGACTCTCCATTATGAAGAATGGCGATCATCCTGTCTCCAATTCTTGCCCTCCGCTGATTGTTGCTTCCAAGAAGCTCCTTACGACTGTCCATACATTTTTTCCATTCTTTGATTGTCATGTCTCCACTTCTTTTAGAAACCCGGTATGGACAGTTCAGATTCATAGGAAGACCTGGTTGTATGTTCAAAACATGAAGGCTACCGTGTGTATACATCAGATGAGGCACACAATCATTCGGGATTATCTGTTGAAAAACATAATAATAACTTCGTAGTTAGCAATGATGTACTAGTTTTAGAAGTGTGCAAAAAGATGCACAGATATCGTAATAATAAAAAATCTTACCAGGGTATCTCCATGGTAGTTACCGTAGTTCAACACGTGCACTAGTGGCACGTATTGACCATAATGTTGAGGAGTTTGATTGTAGATATTGTAATTCTCAAGATCAGTACAAAATGCGACGAGATGATTTTTCTCCTGATAAGTTAATTCGGAGCCTTCGGTGTAGTAGGTTTTGTCTACCATCTTCCGCACATTCTTTGAAGAATGAAAATAAGCTGTCGATGGAAATAAGTTGTCAACTATTTTGAAATAAACAATATAAATTACTTAATAACTATGTTAAGCTCACATGGGGGAAGAATTGGAGGTGTATCCACAAGGACGAAAATCGAAGGTCTCTCTTGCGCGATTGTAGGATCACCAAGATCCATGGTGACAAGCATACCCTCATCAAAACCATACATCTTGCAAACCCAGTTTTTGCAACCAAAATGGGTAACACTCTGAGCATTGTACAACTTTACTTGAAAATCCACATCATGATGGGTACTGATATGGACATGCAGCTGTCCAGTATTACTGTCAATCCTATTGTTCTGGTTGATGTGTTAGTCACACAGAGAGAGGCAAGAGAAGGCAAGCTAGAGCATGAGATGGTGCAACGTGAAAATAGAAGAGAACGGGAAGATGTCCAGATCGCATGCAACATTACCTATTGGGCTGATTGGTTTCCACGAATTGAAAGATCAACTTGTTTGTTAGTTGAGTACAAGGATCAAGTCAGGTACGTGCCAGCCCATAGCTCGGCTACGGCAAGGGAAGATCAATATGATTATTTCTTTGCAAGGAATCGGCCACCTGAACGACCAAGAGTTACACGCACAAGAAAGTTTATCAGGTGGAAGATCATGAGTTTAAAGGAGTCTGGGTGGGGGCCACCACATTGAAAAAAACAGACCAAGGAGCAAACTAAAGATGCGTACCAGAAAATAGGAGTCCAAGTTAGGAATTTTTGTATCAGTTTTATACCGGTTGGTTGTTTGCTAAAATATAAAGCATGGAATCTAGGAGAGGGTTAGAGTCCATAAGTTTTAGGAAAGCTAGCTTGTGTACGTGTGTTTTGTTAGATGGTTGGCTAATATATAAAGTCTGGCGCATCATGGAAAAGGATAGGTTATTTTGAGATGAATTAGACACGTGTGTGTTTTTTGGCCGTCGGTCATTATCGAGTTTAGAGAAACCTTGTCAAAAATCTCTGTTAGCGTGTGAGTTCCTGCGACGCAACGCGTAGGGGATTACAAGTTGAGCCTATACGGTTCGTCCACGTTATTCCTTCAGATCGAGGGGTTGGCGTGTTGTTTTTGCGAGGTTTGTGAACATCTTTGTAAACCCGCATCTAGTTCTTGTTGCGATGGAGTTTTGTGCCGTGAAAGATCGGGCCAACAACGGATCGACCCTCGTCTCGAGGTTCGCTCCACATCAGGTACTTAGGATAATTTTTTTGGTATCCATAATTTCATGGTCTTCAAAACCCATCCTCTCCAAGACATAGCATCTTGCAAAGCATGGGATAAGCTAGTCGAATTGGAAAAGATGAAAAATACATGTTAAAATAGTTGAAGTCGTGCTTAATTACGAAAAAAATTATTGTCGTCGTTGCGTACCGTATGAACATCGAAGGTCTCCTCGAGCTTAATGCTGAAGCGCCGATCTTCGTCCAGCTCAATAAACTTGTCGCACATACCTCGGTCGTCGTGGCACCAGTCGCACTCCCCCGGACGGTTTTCATCGTCCGAGTACTACATTTCCGGCCTAAGTTCATAATTCAAATATTAAATATATGTACTAAAAAACCTAAATTAGATCATTATTATTAATCACGAGTTGACTATCAGTGATGGTATGTAGCTCCTCCTTTCATTCCCGAGTGAATTATTACAACAAATTGTCTAGCACACGAGAATGAAGGAGAAGCTACCCCCACGACGGCGTGGATGATGGAGGGGGCTCCTAGATTTCTGCACGGAGAGTGCTCTTCAATTTTAGCATTCAAAGTAGGAGTACTTTTCCGATATGAGCATTCAATTAGCAAAACCAAATCGTAAAATAAAGTAGTATTCAAATTAGCATGCATTCAATTATAACCAAAAGTACATCATCTCTTGTGTCCGTACATCGTCGAATACTCCTCGAATACTATCATACATATAGCATCGCTAATTAATACAGCTAGAACCGTAGCGCCCGACGGGTATCGTCGCGGGCGGTGGACACCCAAAAATAAGGAACGATCACAGGATCATAGCTCCAGTGAGATCCCTAAAGAACCTGTCAGGTATTGTCGAACCTGCCCTCCAACGCAACCATGTAGCGAAGGACGTGCTCGTCCTCCTCGCTGACACGGTGACGTACCACCTCCGCGGTGTCCGGAAGCCTCGGCACCGTCACTGGCCCACGCGACTGCCACCAAACAAGGATCGGGTCAACAACGGGCTGCCTCCTCACCAACCTACGTCCCCCAGAAGGTAGCACCTCTCAATACCAGCCCGGCGGAGCCCAGTCCCAAACATGGCCCTGATCAAGCAGGCCTCCACCGCCGAGTCGACGACGACGAGGATGCGGGATAGGCATCGCCGACGTCGATGCGGGAACTATGTACTTTTATATATAGTTATATAAAGTAGTTTTATTAATTAAATCAACTATCTAGTTCAACTACTAAGCACTTACTACAAATAAATAAAATAACACTTACTATAAATAAATAAAGTAGCACTTACTACAAACTACTTCTATATATAGTTAAATAAAGTAGCACTTACTACAAACTACTTCTATATGTAGTTAAATAAAATAGTTTTATTAATTAAATCAACTATACAAACTATACTAAGCACTTACTATAAATAAATAAAGTAGTACTTACTAAAAACAAAGTAGCACTTACTATATAATACTTACTAAAAATAAACTAGTATTTTTCTAACTAATTATATTACCAAAAAAATCTAAATAAAATAGTAATTATATTTTTCTAGCTAGTTCAATTATAGTACTTTTACTAACACAATCTAAATATGAACAAATTAATTACACCAAAAAAATCTATTAACAGAAAAAAAAATCTAACATAATATGAATAAATTAATTATACCAAAAAAATCTATTAATTAACAGAAAAAAATCTAACACAATATGAATAAATTAATTACACAATCTAAACTAACATACTATGAACTACATATCTAAATTACTACACATCTAATCTAACAAAAAAATCTATAAACTACAAAAAAATCTTACAAAAATCATACAAAGTTGCTCACGGCGAGGTCGACGGCGACGGCTAGGTGCGGCAGGGCGGGGCGGGGCGGCGACAGCGTCAGGGCGGCGAGGTCGGGGCGGCAGGGCAGGGCGGGGCGGCGACGGCGAGGTGCGGCAGGTGGGGGCGGGGCGGCGACGTCGGGGCGCGGCGGGGCGGGGCGGCGACGGCGTCGGGTCGGGGCGAGGCGGCGACGGCGTCGGGGCGGGGCGGCGACGTCGAGGTGGCGGCAGGCGACGGCGCGCGGCGTCGGGAGAGATCGAGGAGGAGGAGAGATTAAAGTGGGGATGCGGTTCTCAAATTTTCCTTATATAGCAAAGGCTTTGGTCCCGGTTGGAGGCTCCAACCGGGACTAATGCACCCTTTAGTCCCGGTTGGTAGCACCAACCGGGACCAAAGGCCTCTTTTCAGCAGCCCAAAGGGCGGGAAGCAGAGGGCTTTGGTCCCAGTTGGTGCCACCAACCGAGACTAAAGGGTTGGCATTGGTCCCGGTTGGAGCCGCCAACCGGGACCAATGGTCGTTTACTGGCACGGTGCGGTATGAAAGTTTAGTCCCACCTCGCTAGCTGAGAGGGGCGCGCAGTGGTTTATAAGCCCCACTACCGCCCCCCTCTCGAGCTCCTCTCCACTGCAGGCTTACGAGCCTACTTACTACTGCTTTGCCTGATGGGCCTATTGGGCCACCTGCGGGCCTGAATCCTGTCTCAAGGTGGGTTTCTAGTCGTATTCAGGCCATAGGGGCCCAGTAGGAGGCACTTTTTTTTCTTTACTTATTGTTGCCATTTTTTTCCCCAGATTTTTTGTTTTGTTTTCTGCATTATTTATTTTCTTTTGTTTTTTTCTTTATTTTTTAATTCTTTTTGCTTTTAGTTTTAGAAAAAATATAAACTTTCTGTTAGTGCCATTAGTTTTCAAATTTGAATACACCTTTTTTGTTTTGTTTTTGCTTTATTTATTTTATTTTGTTTCTACTTACAACAAAATACTTATTGTTGCTATTTTATTTTTTTTCCAGTTTTTTTGTTTTGTTGTCTGCATTATTTATTTTCTTTTGTTCTTTTGCTTTATTTTTTAATTCTTTTTGCTTTTAGTTTTAGAAAAAATATATACTTTCTGTTAGTGCCATTAGTTTTCAAATTTGAATACACCTTTTTGTTTTGTTTTTGCTTTATTTATTTTATTTTGTTTCTACTTACAACAAAATACTTATTGTTGCTATTTTATTTTTTTTCCAGTTTTTTTGTTTTGTTTTCTGCATTACTTATTTTCTTTTGTTTTTTTGCTTTATTTTTTCAAGAGGGGCATTGGTCCCGGTTGTTGCCACCAACCGGTACCAATGGACCCGTCTAATTACTTATTTATTTTCTACAGTTGTTTTTTAGTTGATTCTTTCTGCAGCTGTTTTTTTAGTCCCACATCGCCAAGCGAGAGGCACTCGCAGCTGTTTATAAGCCCTGAGTGCAGAGACGATGAAGAAGAGGCTCAATGCTCACCTGCATGTTGATTCGCTTCAAGCCTTGAGGAATAGGGTAGACTGCACGGAGCTATGTGCAGTGCAGTTTACACTATTCCGAAATGTTTGAAGCGAATTAACTAGCATTGAGCCTTTTTTTATTTTTAATGACTTATTACCACACATAAATAAATAAATAAATAAAATATAGTAGGAAAGAAAAAAACTATATAAAAAACTACTCAGAAATAAATAGAAGAAAAAATAGTTGTGATTAACTTTACTAAAATCTTTTTTATTTTTGATGACTTATTACAACTCAGAAAAAATAGAAAAAAATAAATATAGCAGAAAAGAAAAAAAACTATATAAAAAACAACTCAGAAATAAATAGAAGAAAAATAGTTGTGATTAACTTTACTGAAATCTTTTTTATTTTTAATGACTTATTACAACTCAGAAATAAATAGAAAAAAATAAATATATCAGAAAAGAAAAAAACTATATAAAAAACTACTCAGAAATAAATAGAAGAAAAAATAGTTGTGATTAACTTTTCTAAAAAAATGAGCATAGATGCGCTTATAGAGAAAATTAAACCTAAATTCATAATAAATTTCTACTAACTTCAGAGAAATTCAATATGAATTTAGGTCAAATTCCCTGTATAAGGGCATCTATTTTCATTTTGAGAGAAGCTCAACAAGGCAGAGAGGGATGGGCTTATAAACGGGTGTGAGCCCCCTTCGGTTGGCGAGGTGGGACTAAACTCTGGCACCATTTAGTCCCGGTTGGTGGTATGAACCGGGACTAATGGGCAGCCTTTGGTCCCGGTTCATGCCTCCAACCGGGACCAATAGTGGTGGGCCCACCAACCGGGACCAAAAGGCCAGACGAACCGGGCCCAATGGCCCACGTGGCCCGGTTGGCCCCCGGGGCTCACGAACCGGGTCCAATGTCCCCATTGGTCCCGCTTCTGGATTGAACCGGGACTAAAGGGCTGATCCGGCCTGGACCAATGCCCCCTTTTCTACTAGTGGTTTGTACTTTTCACTTTTTCAAATGCTTGTTGCCAGTGTGAGATAATTGATTTGCTACAACAAAAGCTAAATAGTTATTTAAACATATAAAAATTATGACTCTCAGTGCTCTTACAGCACACTGAGTTTTTTTTTTGCAAAGAAACAATCATCTTCTCGATTTAATCAGACATGGCCTTCACAAAAAATAAAACAAATGCCCATACAATTTTTTAAAAAAAAATACAAATATGTGTTGCATACGTAGTTTAAGCTACTGGTTAGGCGATAATTCAAAATGGTGCACAGGCTAATCTACACCCAATGAACAGTTCATTCAAAAACAATAGTAAAATAAAGTAAAAAAAAATCTTAAATGTGTAGGTGTCTAAGATGCTCATGTGCACAAGGTGTGTGCAAATTTCATGGTGTTTGGACATCTAGGAGCTCGTGCCAAAAAATAGCAAAATAGACTCCAAATAGTTTTTTTTTAAAAGACACCTGAAGTCTGTTTTTCTTGACACAAACTCTTCAGATGCCCAAACAACTTAAAATTTTGCACGCACCTTGCAGACATGAGCATCTTGGATGCCTATTTTTTTTAGAATTTTTTATTTTTTTCTTACTTTTTTTATTTACTATTTATGTCCGGGTTTAGATGAGGGTATGTGCAAAAAAGCGGCTCCCACGCCTAAGTTTTTGCCATGAGTCTGTAAGAATTTATTTAATTCTCAAGAAAGTAAAGGGACATATCTCCTTCCAATTCAAATTATTTTCATGGATAATGGGCATAAGCTAGAACGGCAAAAGGTTGCAATTATTTAGACATTATTTATTTTATAAATTTGCCATGTGATCAGTTCAAACTTTTCAAAAGAATTCATCTAATGATTACAAGAATTCCAACAAGTTGCCCTGATTTTGGAGAAAAAGCCCTAATTTGCCATGTGACCATCACAAAATTGTTTTCCCAAAGTTACCATGTGTTTGACAATAAAATGCCTATAATTGTCATGTGAATATTTCCGTTTTTTATGAAAAGTTGCAATGATTTAGACAATAAATTTTCCATGTGATCAATTCAAACTCTTTTAAAAATATTATGTGACGAATAAAATATTTCCAACAATTTACCATGATTTTTGGAGAATAAAGTTCCTACATTTGTCATGTGTCTATTACAATTTTCTTCTTCTAAAAGTTGCAATGATTCGGGAGATTAAAAATGGTTTTTGTAATTTGCCATGTTATAAGTACAGACTTCTTTAAAATTTTCCATGTGATGATTACAAAATTTCCGACAAGTTTACGTGTTTTATAGAACACAAAATCCTGAATTGCAATTTTTCTAAAATTGTCATGTGACAATGACACAATTTCTAAAATTTTCAGTGCTACCATTACAATTTTTCTATATGTTGACATGTTACCATTACATCAAACTTCTTGATGTGTTTCCATATGAACATGTCTGTGTTATATATAGGTGGATTTTTTTTCTCTTCATGTCATGGCAATTTTCTCTCTATTTTTTATATATATCCATGTATATGAAACCTTGAACATGGCAATTTTTATGTCAAATATAGGTGTTTTTTAATCATGAACAGGGCAAACTTTTTGTGTTCTTATCAAATATCCATGTACATGAAGCCATCAACACGGCAAATTTATGTTTCATGTAGTTGAATTTTATCTTGAATATGGCAAACTTCTTTCTTTTTGTGTTTTCATGTGAACATGAAAATTTTATGTTTTCATGTTTCGTTCTTCATATAATTGGTAGCATGTGGTCTCCACTTGTATGAATGGACTGGTATGGTCACGTACTGTCGGTAACGATTAAAATGTGAATTTATTTATTTTGAACAAACACAATTTGTGATTCAAGGGAACAAATGCATAATAAAGCATAATAGGGGGTAAAAAAAAATGTTGACGCTCCCCTCCCGGGCGGCTCCGGAGGCCATCCCCACCGATCTCTCTAGGGTCCCCTATGATATGCGTCCCCTGCCGTCGCTGCTGCCAACGCCGGCGGTGGTGGCGGCGCCCATCCCGTCGAAGACGGTGGGCGGGGGAGGTGTTTCCTCGGCAGCATCACACGGGAGGAGGTGGGGTGCTGTTTCAGGGCATGGGGCGGCGCGATTGTCTTGGTCGGTGCCTGAGGATCTAGGCGGAGTGGCGTCGAGGGGGAGGTGGTGTGCCGCCGTAGCGGCTGTCTTCGGCGTGCGAGCTGGATCGTCGGGTCTCGATCTAGGCTATGGATCCGATCTGGGCCATGGATCCAATCTGGCCATGGGGATCCAGTCAAGGCTTGTGCTGCGGGGTAAGCAGGTTGTGGCCTTGGCCACGCCGGCGACGACATGCAGTTGCTAGCTGGGTTGTCGTCTCCTCTTCTTCCGTTCATGTTGGGTCATGACTCGCGGCGTGAGGGCTTGCGAGTCTTCAGATTAGTGGTGGTGGTCCTAGCATTCTTCTCGCATCAGGGCAATGTTCAACGTGTCTGCTCCTCTTCGATCTGGTCATCAGATGTGTTCCGGATCTTCTACCAGAAATCTTCTCGGTTTGGCTTATGAAGCTCCTGGATATCTGGATAGGATGGAATCCGATCGTGCGCACACATATCCGCTTGCGTGGCTTCATGATAGTGCGGCGCGAAGCTCTGCTGGTTATCGAAACCATGGAACATGTCGGCATCTCGATTTCCATGGTCTATATTGTGGTGGAGAAGGTCATGGTAGCTGAGATTGGAGGACCAGTGTTGGCGGAGACCTCCAAGGCGCTGAAGATTTTGCTTCACGGGGCCCGGTGATCCAATTTGGATTTGGTAACTATGAGCCTGGCGTTTGATGATTTGTAGTAGCAGCCTTGGCAAGTGGGGGCGGTAGCACTGGAGGAATTCAAGTTTGGTGGCGCTTCTCAAGTGACTTTCAGGGTGAAAACCTAAGTCATGACCTTCATTGGTTGTGTCTGGCAATGGCCTTGCTGAAGGAATTGTTTTGAGAGCTCATACTTTCTCGAGGGTGAAAACCTAAGATCTTCGATCGGACGACGACGACGCTTGTGCACTGTTTCCCTCCTTGGAGGCGTGGCCTTTGGAGAACCTTTTTGTATTCCGGATGTTGTCTTTGGCGGTAGTTTTGTTGGGTTGCTGTTGCGAGGAGTTGATTACCGTGGCAGGGCCTTTTTTTTCCTTTTTTTCTTCCTTTTTTCCTTAAGACCGTGTGCATCCTGGATGTCGTTTGTGACATTTTGTTGGTGCAGAGGCTGGGTGTAATTGGTATATGTTTTAAAAAAAACGTTGACGCACCACGTGGTTGGATCGGATGCAGTTGACTTGCATGCACGACCTGATCATTGAACGGTCGCACACGATCAGTATGGGCGGCCGGTGCCATAGTTGCCGGGAGGGGAATTGTCGCAAACTGCGCAAGGTGGTGGAAAAGATGCGGCGGAGCGCCTGCGATGTGAGCATGCTGCATAGGCCGGACGTGATGCCACGACGCATGGACGGCGTTCCGCCACTGGCGTGACGACGGCAGACGGCGGATTGGACGATGCCACGTACGACGAAGGAGGTCACCACTCGGACCTGGCCTAGTTTAGTTTATGTTTAGTTTGAACTTGTTAAATTTTGTGCGTTTAATTATAAATATATCAAACTTTGTTAAATTGTATGTACATTTAGCTTGAATTTCATCCCTGCTTAATCAAACGTTTAAATGGACTGAATATTTGGTCGTGCCGTGGAGTTTAGCGGATATTTGGTGATACTTCCTATTTTAGCATTTATTTCTTCGATAAGTATTTTTTTAATGGAGGAAGTATCTGTTTTTTAACCCATTCGTCACGGCCACTTTGCAGGGGGGAGACGGCGCGCACCGAGAGGCGTTACTAGAGTGGTGGCATTATGCCGAACACCCAGCGGGCCGGCGCTCCGGGATGACTGGTTTCGCCGTCGCCGTCCAGCCGCTCGTCCTCGCCGTCGTGGATGCGTAGCCGTCGCCCAGCAAGCCACCCAGCTCGCCGGCTGGGGCTGCTCTGCTCTCGTGGAACAAGATGCGGCCGTCTCCGGCGAGTGGCGGCACGGCTGCAGGTTCCGAATGCATCGTGTGTTGCTTGCACAGGTCGCCCTCCTCATCAGAGTCGCCGACGAGCGAGGATTGATGTCTGCTCCAGTTCCCTAATCTCCCTGATTTGGGGCTCGCTTTGTTGGATTGCAGGTCCTGGTCGCAGCCGCGCCGCAAGACGGCGCACGCCGGAGCTCGGGGTACGCGGCCGCGGCGGAGCTGCTCCGGCGTAGACCCGCAGCCTGGTGCTCTACTGCCACCCTAACTGGTACTGAACCGCATCCATCTAGCCGATCTAGTTCAGACTTCAGAGTTAGACATTTTCTACTGTGGTGTGGTTTTCTACACTACTGGATTTGCTTGTGCGCCTTGGACCCTTGTGGTTAAATTCATCCCAGAACACATGCTGTCAAGATTAATACTTAGTGCACCCTGACCATCATCTCTAAAAGAAATTCATTTACACTTAGTTCTACGGAATTTTAGCAGTCGCCATAGTCCCCAAACAAGATCACACCCGAGAGAACTCTAGAGGGAAACAATGGCACACGGCGTACACTCCGTGTCTCCAGAATGGCCACAAAAACAAATGATTCACATGGTGACTGCTATAACTTTATGAGAAGTTAAGGCCTGCTGTGAGGGCTTGTAACTGCTGGTAGTGTATTCAGATTTGCTTCACATCAGACATCCAGCACACTCCAAACATAAACTGCAGAAGTTCAGCTACAATACTGTACTGAAATATGGAGCTTAGCCCTCCAGAAGTCATGAGATATCGAAGTACTTCTCAGCACACAAGAAATAATACTTACGGGCAGCACCAATCAAAAGCAAAAGTAACACTCAAACACAGGACAACAAAACACAACAACATAGAACAAGATTCAAATTTAAACACACGTGTCTCAGCAGTCCGCACAGTAGTGGAGCCATCAAGAGTGGAAGAATGATGCGCGCAGCAATCGAGGAAGAAAAGAACCAATGGATCGGCACCAGCGACACACAGTGCGGAGGGAGTTGAATTGTAAGTGAGCTGACACATCCAACACTTGACTTCTGACAGGCAGGCAGTGGAGACGAGGTCACTGGAGGGGACAGATCTTGAGACTGTTTTTTTCTTCTGTTGGGAAAACAAAACTTCGTTACTCCCAGCCTGCATCCGAATTAAAATAAATGAGGGATACAGTGAAATGAATAAACTATTTGAATGATCAAAATTGCATAAGATAATGTCAACAAAAGGTTTTCTTTGAGGGCGTTGGTGGAACATTTACCTTCCCATTTATTTGTAGTCTGGAATCTGAAACCATAGTTCATCTGATTTCCTTCGAGTGGATACCCGCAATCTTTGGCCAACTTTCTCCATCAGGTGCTTGACAGCTCTCTTTCAAGCGCTCACAACCCTCAACAATTATATGTTGGAGGGAGGGTGGCAGATCGGATAAAGATGATATGTTGGGGCACTCGTAGATACCAAGTCGTGTCAGACTTGTCAGCCACTTGAGATTTCCTGGCAGGGATCTCATTTCGCATTGACGTAATATCAGCTTTCTCAGGGATGAGAAATTTGCAGATTCTTCGAATGAAATGGATGGCTCCTTGCAATCAATTAGACAGAGGAATTCTGGAGCTGTAAAACCTTTAGTAGAGAGCATGTGGTTGAGTATCACAGGACTGCTAACACTGAGTGATTTCTGCACCCGAAACTGTGAGATGCACTTGGCGCTGAGCTTCGGGACACCTTCTAAAGATACACGGTGAAGTTGCAGGGAAGACAGTCCTTCAATAAAGCACAGATCCGGGAGATCTTTTAGTACTAATGATGCAAGGGAGATCAAATGACTGATTGACAAGGATGCAAGGCTTCCGCAGCCAACCATTTCAAGATCTCTCAGGTGCGGCAGACCACTACTGAAGAAGTTAGCTCCAACCACACACCAGTATATAGTGAGCCTCGTAAGAGATAATGGCATTTCATCTGCTCCACGTGCCAAGTCTAGAGAAGGGCAGGAATGAAATCTGACATCTGAAAGGGAGGTAGCAGCTCGTAACCCCCCTAATGACTTGAGACACCAGCAAGAACTGATATTCAGCCAACTTAACTTTGTCAAATGTAGGAGGACCTCTTGCGACGGAACTGTAGTCAAAGTCATGATCTTAGTTAAGTGCAAACTTCTCAGTGAAGTGAGACCATTAAGGCAAACAGCTAATGCCCCATCTGTAATACTGCATGAAGAAAGGAAAAGTCTGTTAAGTTGTGATGGTGGAACCAGAGGCAGCCTGATGTTTCTTCCATAAATGAGTCCCATCCTCTCCTTGTGGCAACATATCCATGCACTGATGCTATCCTCTATCACAAATTCCTCTCTTTCTATGACACTTCTAATGTTTTCAACACGTGACATATCTGCATCCATTGATGCCATCAACCGCTCCAGAGATGAAAGTTCCGATGCTATTATGTCACTTTTTTTGATACTGAACCATGTACTGAACCCTTACGCGTTATCAAAAGAAGGTTTGATACCGATTGGTGTATATTCATGATGTTCTCCCACTGATCATGCTGTTCTGGTTCATCGCTGGAAACAAATATAAGCAGTGGACACTTGGCAATTGATAAACTTTTAAGACCTTCTGGAAGACAAGGTAATATATTTAGGTTTGGCACATTCCAGAGGCGAAGTGAGCAGCAATTCCCAAAGAGTTCTGCATTGGTTGGTAGGCCTTCTAACACAGTGCAATTAAGAAGCTCAAAGGTTTCCAAGTTCTCAAAATATGAATCCTCAAGAAACCAACCTGGATATTTTGCAGATCTTTAACCTTTGATTGTGAGGCCCTTAAGTTGAGGCGGTGGCGTCAGACCTTCCAGAATCTCTAAGTGTGAGCTGTCCTCTACATTTATGTTATCCATATAACTCCAGTTAAGGCATAAGCTTTTAAGATGAGTTTTACGGTGTAGGTTCAACTCTAAAGCTTCATCCTTTGCAGTGACATTTTCAAGATTTGTAACATTTAAAAGGCCACCAAGGTCGTTCATGTCCCTCAGCTGCCACAACTCATATCCCTTCTGCTTTTGCACAGAAAAATTACTTAGTTGTTGGAGCAAAGTTAGGTTGCCTATGTTTGGGATTTGTGGCGGACCAATCCTGTACGGATCATGTGCTAGATTAACATTGTGCCCTTCAAGATACCACAGCTTACTTAAATTGCATAGTTTGTCCGGCAAACTTTCAACTTTGTCACTGAACTTAAGGAACTGTAAGTGGTAAAGAGTACATAATGATCTTGGCAATTCAGAAATTGACGTGTAGATGATGTTTAAATACCTAAGATGCTTCAGCTCATCAATTGATTCTGGCAACTTGCGACTGTTGTAGAATGACAGATATAGTACACGCAACTTGGAATTCCGCAATATCTGATTAAAAACGTCACTTACATCATCTTTAACTGGGTCAATGCAGATAATAGTACGCAAATGTAGCTTGCAAATGCTTTGCTTATGCTGTACCATACTCTCAACACGAACAGATAAATGTCGAACAGTAGATGGTATTTCTGCCACCTTGTCATCTTCTAATCTGAAGCAGTGCTCTTTAGAGAGTGACTCTGCCAAATCATGAATAAGATCATGCATAACATAGTATGTACGTAATCTATGGTCAATTGGTTGAAAGAATGAAACTGAGACCAACTCACTGAAGCAATCATTTCCAGTATCTTCCACTCTTCTGTTCTCGTTGCACGAATCAATAAATCCCTCTGCCATCCACAGGTGAACCACCTCCCTCATGTCATATATATAGCCTTTTGGATATAAGCTGCAATAAAGAAAGCACCTCTGCAGACGTGGATCTAACTTATCATAACTCCACAACAGAGCTTTCGTGGGATCACTTAAGTTGTCCTTCTTTAGAGCATCTTTCCATGAACTGATATCCTTTTTCCTGCTGAGCTGTAAACCCACAGTTTTTGCTGCCAAAGGAGATCGTCCCAATCTGGTAGCAAGCTTCTCTGCAATCACTTCTAGCTTCTGACGCAAACTATGTTCTCCGATTTCTCCTCCAGAAAAGGCATGGTTTTGGAAGAGTGCCAAGAACTTGGCATCTTCCATGTTCTCCAATGGAACAATCTTGTTGCAGTAAAGAGAAGCTGGAAGTATATTCGAACGAGAAGTTATCAAAACTTTGCTTCCAGTCTGCTGAGAAACTAAAGGAGTCAGGAGTTGCTCCCATTCCACCTCGTCAGATTTTCCAAACCAGACATCATCCAGGACAAGCAGGAATTTCTGTGAGTCTTGCAATATGTCCCTTAATTTGCACTGGAGAGTATCAAGATTCTCAACATGTGGGCATCCGCCTTTTACCGCAGATTCAATAATCTCCCGTGTATGACGTTTGACATCAAGTCTGCGTGAGATGCACACCCACATCCTGGCATCAAAATGTTTTTTTATCCTCTCATCATTGTAAACATATTGTGCCAAGGTGGATTTCCCCATGCCTCCTGCTCCAACAATAGCCAACCCCGAATGTATAGCTGAATCAGCCTCAACACCAACCGGCTTTGTAAGAAGGTCAATTATATTGTCGCGATCCTTGTCACGACCTATTACTTTTGAAGGTGGAATTGATGTGACCAGAGGAACAACGGCTGCTTGTACAACAGGGTCCTCTGCAGTGTTACCAGCTGATAAGCAAAGAAGATCACGTAATTCCTTGCCTTTCGCCAGAATGGCCTTCAGTTCATTCAGCTGGCGAATTAGCTTCCTATTGTTGGAGGACAGATTGGACAACCGATTGGACACAGCATGGAGAGGCTTCAGAATAGTGCTGCCGGTGGAGGAATGCGGTGGCAAGGGATCCTTCCTGCTCTTTGATTTGCGCTCAAGGCGGCTGTACTCATGATCATCCAGCAAGTCTTCTGCCTTGAAGAAGGCTTGTTTGAGGTCTTGGATCCATCTGTCCAGCTTAGTTCTTTTGTTGCCCTTGTCAGCTGCTTCAATCATCAGCTCGAACTGTGGCATGATGGTGGTTTCAAGGTCATGGAGCTCACGCGCCATGTCGACCCCAAGGTAGGTCGAAGTATCAGCGAGGAGCTTCTTTAGGATCGGTGATGCCACCATTTGTAAGACAGCCAGCACCGCCGCCGTCATGGAGTTGCAGTTTGTTTGGGATGTTTTTGGGCTGATTTTGACAATGTATGGATCTTAGGTGTAGTGTATAAGACACGAAATGGAGGAAGCTTTGGGAGATTTTAACAGTCAAATGATGGAAAACAGGTCAAATAACTCCAGGGACGGATTTCTTTTATTTTATTTTTCTTTGCTTTTTGGGATTTTTCAGATAGCAGGATTGTAAGGTGTAGTGTAATGACACGAAATAGATGAAACTTTGGAAGATTCTAACTGCCAAAAGTGAGGGGAAACAGGTAAAAGAACTCCGAAGACAGATTTTTCTTTTTTTTTGGGTGGAGGGGTTACTTGGGTAGTGGGATGCAGGAGGAGATGAAGTGTTTATTGAGGGGGACGCGAGTTGATATTAACTGCTAAAATCATGGTAAACAGGAACAAAAACTTATTCCTACTATTGGATTTTTTTTGGGGGGGGGGGGGGGGGGGTATAATGGAGTGCTTCTGGAGGAATCTGAGGAAATGAAATCGACAATAGGAGTGCTTCTGGAGGGACAAACAGGTGGTGAAGGCAGCAGTGGATGAAAAACCTGTAGAAATTGGAACGACGAGATAAATAAGCAAACCATTGAAAGGGAGAAAAGGATCACAGCGAAAAAGACAGATTTCCTTTCATTCTTCTTTTGTGCCGACAAAAGTATATCTAGAGGAAAATAGAGCAGAAAACTAACTAACAAGTGAAAACATCCGAGGTATGATCTAGAAGCTTACACGGATGATGTGGAGCTCGGAAGCAGAGTTGTCGGAGCAGCGCGGTGAGGAAGGCGGATGCAAGGCTTCCGGAGACGCAGGCTGGAGAGCTAGTGCTGTGCTGTTGCAAATGCGACGCAGAGCTCTCCAAAGCAGCAGGTCAATCAAGATATCCCCAGATCTGATCCAGCATAATTAGGTTGAGCCGAGCTGGACTCTCTGAAAAGCTGAACCGTAACCATATAATATGTGCAAGTAGCCTGAGCAGCACCAACAAAATATACACAACTGACAGCCCACTCATGTTGTAAAGTTACTCGGCCAATAAACATACTGTCATAGAGGGAATAGACCAAGGCTGTTGAACAGTGAGCAAAGGAGAGATATCTCTCGGCAGTTTGTAATAGGCTAGCTGACAGTCAGTAAATAGAAACACCCTGTTTGTATTAGCCATTGAAGCTTCAGCACCCGAGAGCTTGAGAATTTGCGAGTACATAGATATCCCTTCCGCTTGCATACCATGTACTAGGAGTCAAAAGAACTCGACAACTATCCTCATTGTGATTGACCTGCTGTTAGCACGTTAAAAAGAATCAGGAATGTTGATGAAACGGTGTTTGAGGTTACCTGCTCCCATTTTATTCCCTGCTCCCATTTTATTCTCCGTCACCAGCTCTGGCCTTTCGCACTTTCCGAGTGCCCTTCTTTCGGTTCTGAAAGCTACGAGCATGCTGCAAGCATAATAATATATGACTCCAATGACAATTGAAGGTGTGTCGCGGCCTCCCGGGCGTTTTAAAAGAGTACCTGCTCCCATTTTACTTCATATGTTGCTCCCATAACTTGGCCAACTAGTTTATTCAACCTAATATGCATCCGGGGTGGTTGCCGTCCGGACGCCTGCAAAGCCCCTCACATCCTTGTTGGATGGCTCCCAATAAACTCTCCAAAGTAGTCAATCAAACACACTAAAGAACAGCCAGTCCACCATCGATGTACATAAAAAACCCAGGTCGGCCACGGTGTATATATTTAGATCTCTGTTTTATGCAGGGCGTCTATTTCTCCATTATTTGGCAATCTTTCCTGCAAAAAATGAAGAATTACTGTGAAAATTCTTATGTTCCAAACAAGCACGATCTGGAAATTGAGAACCTTCTTAGATGGATTACAGTCTTACCTCGTTTAAGATAGAAATAAAAATAAAAACTGTAACATGCCATGAGAATCACAACAGAACGAACAGTCATATGGCCAATACAGGGTAATATTACTTCACTGTTTAAAATTAACAACAGTGTACATCCATCCCAGTATTACAGCAGAAGCAATGCATATTTGGCAATCCGCAGTCACCAAATGACCAAACCATTCACCCTCCATTACAAAAACAACGACAGCCTAATCTACAAAGGCGGAGCAGATGGTGAAGACAGCAATGATCCTGTGCTAGAACATTCAGTTTGCAATGCTCCAGTCCACCAGGAATCAAAATCGATCATGATGAACCACCGAATACCTGCAAGTGCGATGAAAGCAGGTCAAATGACTAGCTGGCTAACATAAAAGCACCACCAGATAAACTGCCAGAGGGCTGCTCACTACTTACTCCGGCCAGAATATTTTTTGAGAGCTTTGCCTTTTTACTAGGGCCTCTCTCCTCAACTGCTCTATTCTGTCGAGGAATTGGACAGTCATTATTCGTCTCACCGACATCATTGGATTCTTTTCCTTCGTTCTTTTGCTTCTGTTTCAAGGATGTCCCCAACGTACATAAGAGATTTTAGTAATGAAACTTGCAGTGAACGGCAAAACAAGGGAGAAAATATCCAGTGTTCGGGCTAGCTTGTAACTGAAATGTTTTTCCTACTATAACCAAACCATGTGTCATCAAGTGTCTGGTAATCATAAATAAAGACACAGGACACAAAGAAAATCCCCAGCGTGAATTATGCTAGCAGAAGTATGTTAAACAGTAGAGCATACCTTTTTTATGCGCTCGCGAATAAATTTCTGTGTACGAGACTTTTCAGCATTAGAGAGATAATGATCACGTTGTTTCTTCGCAGCTGTTATCTCCAATGTTAATTTCTGTTCCCTGATATGAGTCTTCTCAGCTGCATTAAACCCCAAGGATTAGCCTACGTACAAATCAGTTCACATTACTGGCAAGTTTATAGCTACTTTACAGTTTTGTACTTTAGGCATACCTATTTCACCAACCAGATCATCCCATTTGAACTTCCTGAGATACTTTATGTTCCAGATGTCATAATAAAATGACGACCTCTTCTTCCCACCTAATAAAATACATCATTAACACAGCTGGTCATCAATAATTGTCAGACAAGAATAATTGAGCTCTCTCTCTAGCACACATTGTATAGCTCTTCAAACATGACAGAGCCGACAAAAGCAACCCTTTTGAGGCCAAAAAATTGAGGGGTTTGTTGAGGGTTGAGCAATAAAAAGGAAAAACAGATCATCCATGTTCAGTATATCTAATGTAAACCAACGGTGACATAGAAAGAATAAAACACATGAAACATAGAGCCGAGAACACACCTATTTGTTCACCATTAAGCAGATTAGCCACCCTCTTGGCGACACTTTTCTTTGCAAACTCAACCCACCTACAAAGATTTTGGGAACATTACTAAGGCCATACAATTAACAAATACAACAATAAAAATATGTCAAAATTGTGAAATACTACACATCATCTACCATATCTTTACATGACTACTCCAGAAATGCAATAAGTAGACAATTGTAAGTATTGCTCCATGTTTGACTTTCAGCATAAAACCGAAAAATGGGATCTAGCAAGTCTCTCCAAATCAGCTCATCTGTGTATTTTCATAACATACCCTTCGGAATAAGCCTTCGCTTTTACGTTACTATGCTTGCGATGACCTTGACCTGGAGGAAAGAGATGACATTAGTACATAACAGTCAAGAAGTTGGGTTCTTTTCATTTACAAATATGTAAGCATTATAAAGAGCAGTATAGCACTTCACATTCTAAGATGTACAACCACGAGGGACAGGAAAAACAACTCACTGTCGCTGCACGGTATACTGCCGCAGCAACATGTGTAATCAGCATGCAGAACATGATTATCATTTGTTGCCATGTTCTATTTGAATTTTCCCCTTCCCCTAGAAGAAATGAAGAATGCTTTCACAAATACAAGCAAGACAAACAAACCTAGAACTCCATGAACAGCCTTCCGCTACCGAAATACAGCCTTGCTACACATGTTGAGGCATGTTATTTGCAGCAGAAACTCTGCACGGGATTGATTACACGCATCTCCCTTGATCATCCAAGGGAGACTTGAACATGAGATAAATACGGTTTGTTCTCTTTGTTTTTTCTAGGCTAGCTAACATCACCGCATTGCCCTCTGCATATTCGCACGGAAAAAAAAAGTAGGGCTTTCAGCTTATTTGTGTTCCTCAAATGAACGCTGCTTAGCTTTGGCACCGTATCATCACAAATTAAACAAAAAAACGCAGCCGCCAATTCAGTCAGTTCATGACAGGGGATTGATCACCTTCGGGGACGAGGTAGATCCTCTGCACCTCGCCGTGCTTGGAGAAGATCTGGCGGACGTGCGACGGGTTCATGTGGGGAGGGACGTGGCTGAGGTAGCACACCCCGCGCTTGCTGAAGCCGCACAGACTCTTCTCGTTCTTGTTCAGAGGCCGCTTCCTCTTCTCCCCGGTGCCTCCACCCTCCTCGCCTTGGATCCCGGTGCCTCCTTCCTCCTCTCCGACCAGGTCTTCCTCTTCATCGGTGTGGCACTCGTTCTCGGTGGTCTCTGCCATGGGTGGCGGCCGGCGGGCTGACGGAGACTGCGCAGATCAAAAATCGAGGCCGGCTGGCCACACCTCAGTTCATAAATACAGACGCCAAACCATAACATTGATAAACTTGTAGCGAAAGGTATGATGAACTTCTGACTGAACTGGCAACGCACAAGAAATTCTAGCTTGCATCTGGCCACACTGCTGAACCTAACCGAATCCAAGCGGTACAGTAGGGGGAGGAGGCTGCTCACCTTGAGCTGGGGGAAGGCTCTGGAGTGGATATTGCTGGAGGGTGGACGGAGCAGGTCGTCCGGCTGCCGGCGGCGACCAACGGCAGCGGCCGCAGATGCGGGGATTTTAGTGCACGGCGACTGCGGGTGGTGATGGACGGAGTCCTGCGGGGTGAGGCGGAGATGAGACGGGGCGGCGGCGGCGGCAGGGGTTGCGAGAGGAGAGGCTCGCTCTGTTGGGGCCAGGCAAAACGGTTGGAGGTTGCACTTGGGGAGGGCAATCGGGTGTAATTTCCTACAACTCGTGCTTCTTGTTTTTTCCGAAGCTGGGCCTGGGCTGCTCAGAAAAATTGTTTACTGTTCTTACTTGACTCGCATCTTGTTTACCGAGTTTCATATTTATAATTTGTGAATTTCTGATCTCAACTCTTTACTGAACATTGAACTAGATTGAAATGGCTCAACTTCTGAATTGCATCAATGGTGACTGTTGCCATTAATTTTATCCCTTACGAATGGACTGTGTGTTGGCGGCTAGGCACTAGAGTATGCACTGCTGGAGGATTCTTTCGAAGCGAATGTGCCCAAACTGATACAAATCTACGGCAAGCAAAATCTGTTGCGGGAAGCCGACCGAGGAAGCATTCATGTCATGTGATCAGGTCGTGCTGAATGCGCTGCACTGGTGGACATGTACAGCAAGGCCTACATCCGAGCAGATATAGTATATGTTAGAGCAAGCACAAGATGTGATCAAACAGACGGAGGATCAACAGCAGGTCTTGGCGGGAAAACAAGTCTGCAAGGCTCTGCTCAGAGCCTACTCGTACAAAGGCGATTCAGAGGAGGCGCAACGAGTTTTCGACGGGGTACGGTGAACGCGTACCGCCTCTCCGATGGGATACTCAGCGCGTATGAGAATGCCAGCAGGCTGGATGGAGTTCCTGGCGGAGCTCCAAGAGAGCGGCGTCGTGATCGGCCAAGAGCCGTCGCGGCATGGTTCAGGAGGCTCGCTCATGGTGGTTCACGAGGTGGAGCAGGTCGTGGAGGAAGCGAGTGAGCGCAGCAAGAGCAAGCAGAGTGTTTCACTCCTCAAGGAAGGGATGGACCAAGAGTAGGAAGAGCCAAGACGGTGTCAACAAGGAATGGAGAAAAGGCAGAAGGAGCGAACACAGCATTTCACTACACCAGCAACCCAGCATTTCAGCTCAGTCCAGACGAAAAACAGGAGGAGCAAAATCACCAAGTCTGCAACTGAGGCGATTTTGTAACTCCAGTGCCATTAGCATTCACATTATGACAGTATGTTTTCAGAAATCACATGCACAATCATGAGTAACCACGTGAGGCAGGATGCCAGGATCTATGTTAGCAAGTGTATGTAGCTCAAGGCAACAGTAATGCCAACTTAACATTAATACATCTTGTTCAAAAAATGAAAAGCAGACTCTAGTGCTCAACATGCTCCTCAATTCGATTCATCTTCTTCTAAATTATAGAAGCCTCAAAATGTGTGCATTTGCAGAGGAAAATAACTTGGAAATAAGATTTGACATAACCAAGCAATAAAACACCCTCAACAACGCACATCCAATCAAAACATCCCAAGTGCTAATCAAGAAACAGCAAATAGTTGAACAGCCACCTCAATCCATGCTCTTCCACGTTATAGACCTCAAAATGTCATCAGCACCACCATAGGATGATGAAAGATTCATCAATAGTCGACACCCGATTAGATCCATGCTTGTACATAAATTATACAGTATACTAGATGTTTTAATTTCATCAAGCAGAACAAAGAGCTTCTAGTCTAGTCATCGGCCTCGGTTTTCGACTTCTTTTTCTTCTTCTTCCCTTCTGTGGCCGTCTTAGGCTCGACAGACTCTGCAGCGTCACGGTTCTTCTTTTTCTTTTTCTTGGGAGTCCCGTCTTGCTCGCCGTCGACATTGGCTGCCGCCATCTCTTGATCCTGGGGCTCCTCTAGCTTGTGCTTCTTTTTCTTTTTCTTCTTCTCTGTCCCTTCCTCTGCTGCGGCCGTGTTGGCAGGCTTATCAAGATCCATGGCGTCACCATCAGCCTCAGATTTGGACTTCTTTTTCTTACTTTTCTTGGCAGTCGTGTCACCGTTCTCCTTCTCCTTGTCTGCGAAAAGAATTGTTCAGGGCAAGGTGTAAATATACACATGTACAGAAAGACTTGAAATTAAGTGATTCATCAGAGACCAACATATATATAAAGAGAAGTACCCTTACCCTCCTCTGAGACTGCGTTGGTCATACCCTCCTCAATTGCAGCTTTCATTACATCAAGGTTCTTGCGTGGTGCAACACCCTTGTCATAAAAGTCTAATCTCTCCTCCACTTGTTCACGCAGTTTCTCACCGAAAATCGAGCTACTCATATCTGGAATTCATAACCCAGTGAGGAAAACAAACAGAAAAAGGCAGTCAGGATGTTTTAACCTTTGCAAACAAAGCCCTTCAACTAACCTGAATAACAGTCAATGCGTGAAGCAATTGAGCATTTGTTTGCCAGGTATCTAGCCATTCTTCCCTTGTTCTTGGTCGATGCACGACCAATAAAAGATGAGTGGAATATGAGGCCATACTTCGGTGTGTTTCCACGCGTTTTAAGAGCTCTGCAGTAAAATTAGGAAATCAATCACAGCATTTCAGAAGCACAGAGGACAAAGTCTGAATACTTGACAAAACAGTTAGTATTTGAGTAGAAGGGCAACTACAAATAAGAAAGCACAGCTTGCAAATAGGGTGTGGGAATTGCATAAGCAGTCCGGTCAGTCACAATTACCTGAAGAGCGCCTTCTCAGCACCTAGTATCTGGAGAGTGGAGGCAGGACATTTTGCAAGATTTGAAAGACTGCCAGCATGAGAGATTAACCGAGCTCCAACCATTTCACCAATCAATGACGTCAGATTTGGTGCAATATCATTCATCTTTGTCACCAGATATTCGTAGAGATTTTTACGGTACTCAGATAGATTCATGACCCTTTGAGCAAACTGTTGGACATTGATCAAATCAACTGGTGAAAGGTCCTGGCCTGAATATAAAAAGAAGATCACGTAAACTAAGCAACCGTGGCAACTACTGAGAAGCATATGAATTGTGGACATGGTTGTTACCCATAGATGCCTTTGCTGCTTCAACAATTTCTTTTGCCTTGTCCTCATCTCCAATCAGATCTGCTAAAGCTGGAATGTCTTTCTCAGACAAATCAGATTTGTTTACTACAAACTTGGCAAGCTTAGCATAAAGGTAGTTGTCATTCACAATTTTGACCAGCTCAGGAAAATGCCATCCATACCACTCCCTGCATCGTGGTTAAGCAACAATTAATACACCCATGCAACTAACACAACTACAGTGACAAATATTCAAAACTAGATACAGCGTCAACAAGGGTAAAAAGAAAAAGAAAAAATGTCATTACACCCACCGAAAGAATATAGTGTTCCCCGCAAAGAAAACAAAGCATACATGGTATAGGATATATTGCACAGTTGATAAGTTAAAATGATCTTTCACTACCATGTGATATGATAAGTTAAAATGATCTTTCACTACCATGTGATATGATAAGTTAAAATGATCTTTCACTACCATGTGATATACTGTAAGATAGTACAGTGTACACAGCACGTATGTCACTGTAAGACAGACAGTGACGTGACTGGACATGCAACTAACATAAACACAGGAAGATGTAAACTGAATGCACATGGTAAAACCAGAGACTTGGGCTTAGGGTTTGAAATATAGCATATAGACAAAATATGATTGATGCCACTGATGTAAAATAAAAACTGGTTACAAAAGAAGAGGCATACAAACGATATTAATCAAATTTCAGCTGTTTCTTTTAACTCCTGCAATCAGAAAATGGTGGCATAACCAGTATATACCGACAGCTAAACTGGAAAAGTAATGAACAAATGTCAACTCTAGTGCCTATACCTAGAACTTTCTCAGGACTTCTATGTCGCCATCAACTTTTCTTTTTGAGATAATACAAGTCTCATCGCGACAGCCAAACCAAAGAACCAGATACTGGTTAATAAATTAAGCAAATTAAGAATAAGATGAGGAACCAACCTCACTCTCATGGAGAAGGAATTGACATCCTTATCAAGTGTATCCAACAGAAAGATGGCTTGAATCACCATGTTATCCACACGATTCACATTGAACTTGACCTTTGCCCTGCTATAGCTATGCCCCAGACCTAACTGAGCCTTCTCCAGGTCAGATGGCTGCAATAATAAAAAACAAACAGAACAAAGTTTACAAACAAGTATATATGGAATAAGAGCAGTGATGGAATAAAACCCTTGGAGAACGATCAACATGTCAACAACCAATTTGTGAAACTGCAGGCAATTCACTGTATGATCTAGGTAAACTTAATTACTAAAAATGATGTGTCAAGCATAGGGTGGTAATTGTCCAACTCTCTGCACCGACTTGATGCAAAATCATACTCCCTCTGTCCCAAAATGAGTGTCTCAACTCTAGTATAACTTTGTACTTAAGTTAGTACAAAGTTGAGACACTTATTTTGGGACGGAGGGAGTAGTTCATACCACCAAAACATTAAACTTTTCCCACTGCTGCACAATCCTCTAAAATCAAATACGCCAGCCACAACCCAAGTCAGACCACAATGTGATTTAATTTATCCTACTACACAGCTTTACTGACAGTTCAATCTTTGCAGAACAATGTAATTAAAACATGGAAACTAGACGGGAATGAAAAAATCCATCACCTTGAGTTGGTCAATGAACTGATCGAAGTGCAGCCGCACGGCACGGAGCAGTTCCTGGACATAGTCGTTGGACTCGCAGGGGATTCCGGTGGCCTCGGTGATGTGGGACCCGACCTTGGGCTCCATGACGCCGACCCTGAACTTGGCCTTCTTCCCCTCCTTGACCTTGGGCAGGTTGAGCTCCAGGAAGGTCCTCAGCTCGTCGGTCATGATCCCTGGGCCACCAAAGGAGCATTCGCTCGTCACGGGGGTCATAAAGCAGGGGACTTGACACGAGGACTCCACCGGGAGAGGGAGGGAGGGGAGGGGGGGCACGGTACCTTCGGAGATGGCGTTGCACTGGTTGAGGGCGTCGACGGCGGAGAGGAAGGGGGTGAAGCCGGCGAGCTTGACGGCCTTGCTGAAGCGCTTGAGGTCCAGCACGGTGGAGCGGACGGCGTCCACGCTCTGCCCGATCTCGTCGATGCCGTGGGCGTGGAAGAGCGCGTACCCCGACGCCGACTCGAAGAGCAGGTAGAGCGCCATCTCGCCCGCGCGCTTCGCCGGCGGCGGCCGAGGGGTTTGGGGGGCGGAGGCGGGGGCGGGGAAGAGGGCTAGGGTTTAGGCCAGGGGATGTGGGCTTCGCCGGGGCCTTACTTATGGTGGGGTTTCCGTTGACGCTACGCTGGGAAATCTGGGCCGTCCGATTGGATCAGTGCCGATAGCCCAATTCTTTCCCCTCCTTTTGCTATCCTAACATTTTAAAAAAAATACATATTCAAGACTATTGAAATCACCATTTTAATTTCACTCATTTGAAATTTACATATTCAAGATTATTGAAATCGATTACTAATATGATTGAAATCACTTTTCTGTAAAAACAACTCGTGCATATGAAACATTTTTCAGTGTGAAACATGTGAAACTTATTATTTCAAAAATAAATAACTACTCCCTCCGTCCCATAATGTAAGACGTTTTTTAGCACTAGTGTAGTGTCAAAAAACGTCTTACATTATGGGACGGAGGGAGTAGTTATTTAAAAAACGTGAAGCTAATTGTCTCAGTTTATTTTTTAAAGGGAGTGAAGTCTTGTTTGGAACTACTGAAATTGTTTTTGAAAAGATTTTTTTCAAATAAGTCAAATCAGTTCTCTGAAATAAATTAAACAGATTTTTTGAAACTAGGTTCACGTATATCACTCGTTTGATAAGTAAGACATCCGCCGTTTCACAAGTGAAATAAGTGAAATCTGCTTTTTGATACACATGACACATATTTCGGTGTGAAATATGTGAACCTTGTTATTTAGAATTTTTAAACTAGTTATTTCAAACACACGAAATTTTGATTGTGTAAAAGAAATTATAATGAGTGAAATCTGTTTAATGAAGCAAGTGCTTTCTTGGAATAATTTAAATCGGTTTTTGAAATGATCGAAATCAATTTTTTCAAATGATTGAAATAATTTTTCTTGCAAAGTCGGTGAAATCAGTCTCTTAATGATTAAAACCAGTTTTTGGAATGAGTGAAATTATATTCTTAAATGAATGAAGCGAGTGAAGTTAGTTTTCAAGTGAAGTTATATTTTTAAATGAGTGAAATTATAATCTTAAATGAGCGAAATCAGTCTATAAACATGTGTGTGTTTTAAAGCAAGTGAAATTGATTATATGAAACAAGTAATTGGTATTTTAAAGCAATGAAATAAGCTTTAAAATATGTATGAAATATATTTTAAAAATGCATGAAATATGTCATTTGGAATGAGTGAGATCATATTTTTTAATTGAGTCAATTGTTACTTTGAATCGATGGAATGATTTTTGGAGATGGGTGAAATATGTTTTTTTTCAATTTGAGTGAAATATGTTTTTTGAGATCAGCGAAATTGAAACTAGTTCAAATGTATCCATAATTGATCTTATCCTGAAGGTCTTCCTGCTATGAATTCAAAATATATATATATATATATATATAATATATATATATATATATATATATATATATATATATAGGACAAATTTTATCTACAAGTAGTGGTAGTTACCACCATCTTTTTTGGCCTCCACGTGTCCCTGTTCCTAGCAGCGAGGCAACCGAGTGCGCTGGGCAGCGAACGTGGGCAGAATCCTCTAACCCGCTAGCAGCTTTAGGCAATTAGGCGGTGGAGAAAATAATATATATTTTTAAATAATGAAATCCCTAGTTTATAGGTGGGATAGTACGTCTAAGTTTTCAACTGTTTCTTTTATTCTTGGCTGAATGGATAAGGACGTGGGCGTGACTCTATTGGTTGGCACCGGATAAGGAAGTATGGTTACCTTTTTTTAATCCAACAGTACATATTCTTAGAACTTGTAATCCACGTATATAGGTTAACAGTTCTAGCACTTGCATTCGTTGTATTTCATGCTAATATACATTCAAGTAGTTCTCCAGTTTTTCTTTATTAAATTAGAATATATGTGAAGGCTATGCGCATCTAGACGTTAGCCTGCATGTCCAGGCCGTTCAAAAAAAAGTAGTATGTGCACCCAAAAAATGAAGTATATGGTATGAAGTATTTTTTTGTTGCGAGTATGAAGTATTCACTTTTTCTATAAAAAGTACGGAATATATAGTCAGAAGTATATAGTTTTTCCAAAAGAGAGTATGGAGTTTATAGTGTGAAACTATGTACTATATGATACGTAGTACACTTTTTTCCGGCAAAAAAGCATGTATATCATATAGTACATAGTTTGAAGTATATTACTATTGGAGTATGTAGTTCAGAGAATAGTATATGTATGTTATTTGAAAATAGTATATTCACGAGTATGGAGTATGCATATATCTCTCGCTTGGTTAAGGTGCATGTTGTATACTTCTTAATTGTAGTACTAGTATGGAGTATGGAGTATCCCAAAAAAGGTGTATGAGGAATGGAGTATGTCGAAATAAGGAGTATATTGTCCAAAATAAGGAGTTGAGTATGTAGTATGGAGTATATCACATGGTAGATACTTAGGTGGTAACGTCAAATCAACGGTGGATTCTTAGGTGGTAACTACCACTAGGTGGTAACTACCACTAGGTGGTAGAATCAAACCTGTTCTTTTACACCAGGAAGATAGCATCGAAAATATTATCATTACATCTTACACAACAAATAATTAATGAAAAAAAAGCAGCACACACACTTCAAATCAAAACATACGTGATGGTCGTGAAAGAATGGGAAGAAAAACACCACACACACACAAACCCACTTGAATTCCAAACGAACGGGCAAATGGTGTGATGGAATAATAAAAGTAATTAATGATGATCGTGGCCACACAAACCACGAACATGATCAATCCATGCATGCATACACCAGTAGAGTAATTAGCTAGCAGTTCTTCTCGGCCTTCTGGAGCTTGCACGTCACCTTCTGGAAGACGACGGTGGTGGAGTCCGGCTTGACAAGCTGCAGCTTGAGCGGGCACACGGCCTCGATCTTGCACTTGGTGTAGCGCGCCGTGTAGCTCACCTTGCGGGTCAGCGCCACCTCCACGTCGAACGTCCCGGTCTTGCTCTCCTTCGTGTACTCCTGCTCGCCGGCGCTGCCCAGGGACACGAAGGCGCCTTGGGACGAGGAGGTGAGGTGGTACACCCTGGTGGCGCCGGCGGGGTGCTTGTCGCCCGTGGCGGCGACCTGCACGCGGTCGAACTGCTGGCCGTCGAACCGATAGGCGGCCACGAACGGCTCCACGTTCTTCATGCTCATCGCCCAGTTGGGGTTGCGGACCTTGAGGGTGAGCGAGAGGTTGTAGGCGATCCCCGTCACCGGGGAGGTGAGCAGGTCGAACCTGGTGAGCGAGGCGTCCTCGACGGTGATGGTGACGTGGCGGAGGTAGACGAAGGCGGCCAGGAGGACGGCGAGGAGGACCACGACCGCGACGACGCCGAAGCAGATGAAGAGGTACTTGACTTCATCCCTCGTCAGGTAGCAGTCGTCGTCGCGGCCACACATTGTTGCCGCCGGCCGGAGGCTTTTCTTCTCGGTGGAGACGGCGTTTATCAGGAGTTTGCTGCCATATACTGACTCCAGAGGAGGTGGGTGTTTATCAGGCTGTGGCCTGTGGGTAGGATCTCTGGATGGGGATGGAAGCAAGCAAAGTATCTACGTGGCCCGTGTGATTGTGTATAGCATCTGCGAACAGCTCAACATGGCATGTGAATTTGCTTTTGTTATCCACACTCTGGTGGGAGCAGAGCATCCGACACGTGTGTATCGATCCTCTTGGCATCACAAAAGCGCCGACATATGGGTCCAGCTGTGTCTCAGGGTCCCTTGGAAACAAAACGCTGATATAAGAGCTACAGTGGCACTCCGCGGGCAGTGACAAGTCACACCTCAGATTTCACCCCCTAAATCCATACAACGCATGCAAAAGAAAAATTCTGCATACTGTGCAAATTACACTAGCCCGAACTGCGCTTCGTCGTCGTCGGATCTCTGTGGTGGGCACCGGGTAGAGGGGAGCGTAGGAGGGCTCGTCCATATCGGCAAGCATCTCGTCGACTTCTGCTTCCTGCTCCACCGGAAGGATACGGCGGTTGGCCTCCGCTTTGCCTCCGACTGGAGGGAATCGAGGATTGCATGCTGCACCGCCTGCAGATTCGCGTCCCCGTGCCCCCATGTCCTCCTCCTCTTCCTCCTCCTCCTCGAATCCTCTTCCGGATCCACCGCATCCGGTGGAAGCCCTGTGGCGATCCGGGCTTCGCACCTTGTCCGGATCTGCTCAAGGAGCTACAGCTGGCGCTCCGACGTTAGATAAGGGTAGCTCCTAACCTGTCAGCATGGTGGCATGGCTACTTGATTGTGGTGGCGGACGGCGAGCGGCCGACGATTGAAATGTGGAGGTGGACGGCAATTAAAAAGTGGCGGCAGCGGGCGAGAGGGGAGGAAATGTGGACAGGTAGGGTTTTGGGGCCGGCGCCTGTCTTAAATAGCCGGGCTAGGGGCCTTGCGCGGCGCGCCGCAGCGCCGACACGCGGCGCCATCAGTCTGTCTAGGGAGACGAGCTTCAGACCGTGGGTTTTGAAGTGTTTTCCTGGGGGGACCCGCATGTCGGTCCGATGTGGCGGACGCGGCCGGTCGCGCCCGAGCCTCTCCATATCTGTCCCAGATATGGGTTGGATATGAGGGGTCCATGTCAGCCCAGACGTTTGAGACTTGTTTGAGACGCCTGTCTATATTGTCTTTTTACCATACAATGACGGGCCGTCCTCCTGGGCGTTTGAGGCGCCCGACTATAGATGCTCTAATACCTCAAAAGTGAGACGGTCGGTGCGTCTGTCAACAAGACTCGGTCACCCCTCATTTCTACTATTTTCATAGTACACCAAGCTACGTACTGTATCAAACTACTCTAGTCGTCGTCTGATATTTTGATGACCTCGATGTCGGACGGAGCGACCTCGTGGTCGTTGACGGTGGGCTGCCACTCCACCTCCTCGTCGATCGCCACCTCCACGTTAGCGATGAGTTCCTTGCGCTTCATGTCTGCCTCGTAGTTGTAGCATCGGTTTCCCTTGAGTTCCACTGGATGGACTCGACGATGACCTACTTCTTCACTACCTTCTCTGCTTGGGCGACCCCGAATTCGGCCAGTGCATTGTCCATAGTGAATCCAGCCTGCTCCGGCGTCAGATAGGCCTCGCCCTTGTCCTCCTATGATTCATCCCACACTGCGTTCTCCATCTCAACGCCCCTCCTGCTCCGGAGAGTACGGAGGCATGCCGGCTACAATGCGAGCGATGCGTCGTGTGTAGGCGGCCCGCATCTCCTTCTGGATGGCCGCCTGTAACGCCCGGATAATTAGGCTACAGTAAAACTCTCCTAATGATGCCATGTCACCTCTGATTACTATTGCTAACCAAGTGTTAGTTCAAAACATTTCAAACTCAAAAAAATGAATTAGTGACAAACATCCAAAGTTTTCAAAAATTGAAACAAAAATGTTCGGGCAGTGTAAAAAATGGCATTGGTAATTATGGTGTAGAAGGCACAATTTTATATAAAGCTTAAATGCCCTAAATTAAATAAAACAGAAAAGGAAAATTAATAAAAGAAAAGAAAATTGCAAAGAAAACAAAACTAACAGGGAAAGAAAAGGAAGAACCCCCTCCCCCCAAACCCCCTGGGCCAACTGGCACATCTAACAACAGCCAAACCGGCCCGGCCGGGCCAGCCCACTCCCCCGTTCCCCCCTTTCCTGTTCCCCCGACCAGGGTCGGAACAGGGCGTGTCCCCGCCCAACCACCTCGCCGGCACCGACGCCGGGAGGGGATAAGGCCGCCACGCCCTCCGCCTCCTCGGTTCCTCCTCCCACTCGCCCCGCTCTTCCCCTCGGTCCCTGCGCCTCCCCTTCCCTCAGATCTACCTCGCTCCTCCTCCTCCCCCACCGCGTCCGAACGCCGCCATGGACCCGCCGCCATGAAACGCGCGGCCACAGCCATCACCATAAAAAGGATTCGATTCAACCAAAGTAATTATCTCAGGATCGACAAAGAATTCATAATTCTTATCGGTAACAAAGATAGGTGAAGTAGCAAAAGCAGGGTCATATTTCATTCTAGCATTTAGAGATTTCTGTTTAAGTTTAGCTAATAACTTCTTAAGATATGATCTATCATTGCAAGCAAGAATATCTCTAGTAGTTTCTTTATCCATAACATAACCCTCTGGAACAACAGACAATTCATACTTAGGGGGAGAACCTTCATCATCACTATCTTCAATAATATCAATTTCAAGAATTTCATTCTCTCTAACCCTAGCAAGTTGTTCATCAAGAAATTCACCTAATGGCACAGTATTATCAAGCATAGAAGTAGTTTCATCATAAGTATCATGCATAGCAGAAGTGGCATCATCAATAACATGCGACATATCAAAATTCATAGTAGAAGAAGGTTTAGGTGTCGCAAGGTTACTCAAAATAGAAGGAGAATCTAGTGCAGAGCTAGATGGCAGTTCCTTACCTCCCCTCGTAGTTGAGGGAAAAATCTTAGTTCTTTCGTCTTTCAAGTTCTTCATAGTGACAGTAGGTATAAATCCCAAGTGACTCAAAGAATAGAGCTATGCTCCCCGGCAGGTGCGAGAAAATAGTCTTGATAACCCACAAGTATAGGGGATCGCAACAGTTTTCAAGGGTAGCGTATTCAACTCAAATTTATTGATTCGACATAAGGGGAGGCAAAGAATATTCTCAAGTATTAGCAGTTGAGTTGTCAATTCAACCACACCTGGATAACTTAGTATCTGCAGCAAAGTATTTAGTAGCAAAGTAGTATGGAAGTAATGGTAACAGTGGCAAAAGTAACAGTAGCAGTTTTGTAGTGATTGTAACAGTAGCAACGGTAAAGTAAATAAGCAAAGCACAATATGTGAAAAGCTCGTAGGCATTGGATTAGTGATGGATAATTACGTCGGATGCGGTTCATCATTTAATGGTTATAACATAGGGTGACACAGAACTAGCTCCAATTCATCAATGTAATGTAGGCATGTATTCCGAATATAGTCATACGTGCTTATGGAAAATAACTTGCATGACATCTTTTGTCCTACCCTCCCGTGGCAGCGGGGTCCTAGTGGAAACTAAGGGATATTAAGGCCTCCTTTTAATAGAGAACCGGACCAAAGCTTTAGCACTTAGTGAATACATGAACTCCTCAAACTACGGTCATCACCGAGAAGTATCCCGATTATTGTCACTTCGGGGTTGTCGGATCATAACACATAATAGGTGACTATAGACTTGCAAGATAGGATCAAGAACTCACATATATTCATGAAAACATAATAGGTCCAGACCTGAAATCATGGCACTCGGGCCCTAGTGACAAGCATTAAGCATAACAAAGTCATAGCAACATCAATCTCAGAACATAGTGGATACTAGGGATCAAACCCTAACAAAACTAACTTGATTACTTGGTAAATCTCATCCAACCCATCACCGTCCAGCAAGCCTACGATGGAATTACTCACGCATGACGGTGAGCATCATAAAATTGGTGATGGAGGATGGTTGATGATGACGACGGCGATGAATCCCCCTCTCCGGAGCCCCGAACGGACTCCAGATCAGCCCTCCCGAGAGAGATTAGGGCTTGACGGTGACTCTGTATCGTAAAACGCGATGAATCTTTCTCTCTGATTTTTTTCTCCGCGAAAGCAAATATATTGTGACACCCGGATAATTAAGCTACAGTAACCTTCTACTAATGATGCCATGTCACCACGATTACTGTTGCTAATCTCGTGTTAGTTGAAAACGATTCAAATTCAAATTTGAGTTAATGGCAAACATCAAAAGTTTTCAAACGTTAAAACTAAATTGTTTGGTTTGCCGAAAATAATCCATAAATTATTTTGGTGAAGTAACCACACTTTTACAAAATGTTTAAATATTTTGAAATAAATAAAATAGTAGCAGAAATAGATAATTAAATGCCTTTTTCAATTAATAAAATATTAAGCTAATTTATTTAGTTGCCTGAACTAATGGGGCAGTGACATATTTGTGAAACTAAAATTAGTAACTAGTTTTGTATTTTAACTAAACTATAGCAATGTGAAACTAAAATAATACATGAAAGAATAAATAAAACAAAGTAAAATAAAACAACAGGTAGAAACCCCCTGGGCCACTTGGCCCAAATGGCCGAAGTTGCCAGGCCGGCCCACCTAGCCCCCCCTCGTTCCTCTTCCTCTGTTCACCCCACCCCCGTGGACACACAGCGCCCGTCCACGACGCCGATGGCCACGTGGCAGCCATCCGGTGCACCTCGGCGCCTACTAGGTTGACGACAACCCCTCCCAGATGCCCCGAAACCCTAGAGCCCTCCTGCCTTCCCCCCTCGCTTTCTCCCTCGCCAGATCCGCCACACCGAACCACCCGTTGCCACGGCAAAGCTCGCCGGCGTGGCTACCCTCCGCCCCGGCTCCTGGTTTCGGTCCCTCTGCTCCGCCGTCATCCTCTACGTTGCGTGAGGCCGCCCGTGGGAACTAGGACCCCCCTGCATCAAGCCCTGCATCATCTCCGTCATCCTCGGCCCCGTCGATCGTCGCCATCGATTCCGGCAAGGCCGAGCCATCTCCGAGGCCGCTGAGCTGCTCTACGCATCCACTGTGAGCTCCCTCTCGAAACCCGTCTCTGCCCCGTTCGATTTGGTGCCCGTAGCCACCGACGCCATCGGAGCTGAAGCTCCTCGCCGCCGGGCAATGTCACAGCCGTGGCCACAGCCACTACCTCTCGCGTCCGAGCACGGCGTTGTGCTCCTCGCCGTCCCCGTCTTCCAACGCGACCCCTACCTCCTCTCCCCGCGCCCTGCATCGTCGATGGCCAAGCATGCCCGAAGCCGCCATCGCTGGCATCGAACCCGGCCATCTCACGGCCAGCCAACACCACCGCTGGATGCGTGCGAACCTCACGAAGCCGTAGGTGCAAACCGCGTTCGAAACGAGCCACCGTAGACGAATTCCGACACCTCCCGTGCGCGCCGCCGTGGTTGTGGTTGCCGACGATTAGCTGGCGGCGCTGACGTGGCACCACTAACCCAGCCACTAACCCCTCTCTCTGTGCCGCTGACCGCTGGGCCCCACGCGCTAAGTAATTATTTGTTAATTAAACTACCTAAATAGTCCCTGACAGTCAGGCCCCACGCCGTTAATTAACCGTCCTTTTTATTAACCCATAGATTAAGACCACTGTCACTGACAAGTGGGGCCCTGTCACTGTTCCAGTGGATAGGGCCGTCATAGTCACCCTGCTGAGTCAGCAGCTTGGCTCACCAGTCAGCCTCTGCTGACTGGGCAGTTGACCAGTCAACTGGGCCCTCTGTCAGCCACGTATGCACCTCTCTGAGTACACTCTCTGTGTACCCATAGCACTTTATTCTTTTATTTCGAAATAATATTAATTTCAGAAAATTTAGAAAATGATTTAAAACTTTAAAAATTAATATAAAATAAACCGTAGCTCAGATGGAAAAACTTTGTACATGAAAATTGCTCAGAACGACGAGACGAATCCGGATATGCAGCCCGTTCGCCCGCCACACATCCCTAGCATAACAAACACGCAACTTTTCCCTCCGGTTCATTTGTCCGAAAACGCGAAACACCGGGGATACTTTCCCGGATGTTTCCCCCCTTCTCTGGTATCACCTCATACCGCGTTAGAACACGTCTAGCTCTGCCTGTTGTCCTGTTTTGCACTTGCTTGCTATGTATTTACTGTTTCTCCCTCCTCTTCCCTTCGATAGACCCCGTGACGGTGCTGATGCCCCTGTGGTCGACTACGTCACCGACGACCCCTCCTTGCCAAAGCAACCAGGCAAGCCCCCCCTTGATCACCAGATATCACCTATTCTCCTCTATACTGCTTGCATTAGAGTAGTGTAGCATGTTACTGCTTTCCGTTAATCCTATTCTGATGCATAGCCTGGCATTGTTGCTACATCTGTTGATACCTTACCTGCAATCCTAAATACTTAATATAGGATGCTAGTTTATCATCTGTGGCCCTACATTCTTGTCGGTCTGCCTTGCTATACTATCGGGCCATGATCACTTGGGAGGTGATCATGGGTATATACTATACATTTATACATACTACAGATGGTGACTAAAGTCGGGTCAGCTCGTTGAGTACCCGCAAGTGATTTCGATGTGGGGGCTAAAAGGACAGGTGGCTCCATCCCGGTAGAGGTGGGCCTGGGTTCCCGACGGCCCCCGACTGTTACTATGTGGCGGAGCGGCCTGGCCCTGGTCGGCGTTCGCGGTTACTTCAAAATAACACGCTTAACGAGATCTTGGTATTTGATCTGAGTCTGGCCACTGGCCTATACGCACTAACCAACTACACGGGAAAGATATGGACACTCGACGTCGTGGTATCAGCCGAAGCCTTCTTGACGTCAGCGACGGAGCGGCGCGCGCCGGATTGGACCGCGTAACATGACTTCCTTTGTAATGGAGGTTGCTAGGTATGCTTCCGGCCGCCCTCGCAACGTGCAGGTGTGCAATGGGCGATGGGCCCAGACCCCTGCACGCATAGGATTTAGACCGGCGTGTTGACATCTCTGTTGTGCCTAGGTGGGGCTGCGACGTGTTGATCTTCCGAGGCCGGGCATGACCCAGGAAAGTGTGTCCGGCCAAATGAGATCGAGCGTGTTGGGTTATGTGGTGCACCCTGCAGGGAAGTTTATCTATTCGAATAGCCGTGTCCCTTGGTAAAAGGACGACCCGGAGTTGTACCTTGACCTTATGACAACTAGAACCTGATACTTAATAAAACACACCCAGACAAGTTCCACAGATAACCTGGTGATCACTTTTCCACAGGGCGACGAGGGGAGGATCGCTGGGTAGGATGCTATGCGATGCTAATTGGAGGACTTCAATCTACTCTCTTCTACATGCTGCAAGACGGAGGCTGCCAGAAGCGTAGTCTTCGATAGGACTAGCTATCCCCCCTTATTCTGGCATTCTGCAGTTCAGTCCACCGATATTGCCTCTTTACATATATACCCATGCATATGTAGTGTAGCTCCTTGCTTGCGAGTACTTTGGATGAGTACTCACGGTTGCTTTTCTCCCCCCTTTCCCCCTTCCCTTCTACCTGGTTGTCGCAACCAGATGTCGGAGTCCAGGAGCCAGACGCCACCGTCGCCGACAACTCCTACTACACCAGAAGTGCCTACTAATACGTGCAGGCTGCTGACGACGACTAGGAGTAGTTTAGGAGGATCCTAGGCAGGAGGCCTGCGCCTCTTTCGATCTGTATTCCAGTTTGTGCTAGCCATCTTATGGCAACTTGTTTAACGTATGTCTGTACTCAGATATTGTTACTTCCGCTGACTCGTCTATGATCGAGCACTTGTATTCGAGCCCTCGAGGCCCCTGGCTTGTATTATGATGCTTGTATGACTTATTTTTTTTAGAGTTGTGTTGTGATATCTTCCCGTGAGTCCCTGATCTTGATCGTACACGTTTGCGTGTATGATTAGTGTACGATTGAATCGGGGGCGTCACATATATGGAGTTGGAGTTGAGGTCGGTGGACGTCCAGGGGGCTTACGAGGCAGGGGAGTGCGCCCTAGGGGAGGGGGCGCCCCCCCCCCCCGCACCCTCGTGGACAGGGTGTGGGCCCCCTGACGCTAATTCTTTCGCCAGTATTTTTTATTAATTCTGAAAAGTTGCTCTGTGGATTTTCAGGTCATTCCGAGAACTTTTATTTCTTCACAAAAATAACACCATAGCAGTTCTGCTGAAAACAGCGTCAGTCCGGGTTAGTTCCATTCAAATCATGCAAATTAGAGTCCAAAACAAGGGCAAAAATGTTTGGAAAAGTAGATACGACGGAGACGTATCACACATCCAGGAGTTCATGAAACCCAGTGCCAATCCTTTCTTCGGTAGCTCTGTTCATATATCCGAGGGGTAGACTGAAGACACGAAACCACATTGGAATCAAATTGAAATCATATTCCTCCACCATCTTCTCCGGATCAAACTCCTCCATTACCAGGAGCTCGTTGTCAAACCACCATGGGCCTTCTTCCAATGCACGCCTCCATCCTGCCGGCTGGCGAAATGTAAACAAGAAAACATTGGCTTCTATCTCCTTGCAATCGATACCCTTAATGGGGCACCAGATTCTTCCCAGAGTTTGTCCGACCACACTCGCATGTGTTAATTTCTCAGAAAACAACTTCCCCACTGCCTGAGGTTCATCTGGTGCCCAGTCATAAGACTACCCTTTCTCAGCCTCACCGATCTTCAAACCCCTCTTCTCCGCCACACCCAACTTCAACCCTTTAATCAGACCTTTGACGTCCTCCATCTCCCCTCGCCCCCAACTCCAAAACTACAGAAACCCTAGGGACGGACCAGGTGGTGTACAACCGTGTTCCCTAGCACACGAAAGGCCTTTGGTGGATGGGATGGGTGGATGGGTGAGCGAGGAACGATGTACGGGTTTAGCAAGGCGCACCGGACGAGGTTGGGATGAAGCACCAGCGATCTAGATCGGCAAATCGCCAGGAACCCTAGCTGTATCGGGATCAGCTCCACGATCGCCATCTCTCGAGCCGCTCCCGCTCCCTCGCTAGGGTTTCCCACCGCCGCCGCCGGCCGCCCGGCTCCTTCCCGCCGGCGCCAGCCGCCCGGCGCAGGCCTCCCTTCCCCTCCCCTCCCCACCCCCATCCCCTCCTCCTCGTTCCGCCGCCTTCGCCGTCTCCCCGGGAGGCGGCCGGGGCGGCGCGCGCCCCCCAACCTCTCATCCGTCCTCCTCCGCCCTTTCCCCCCCCGCCGCCAGCGGTCGCCCCCGGGTCCGACCGGGTGGTGGCGGCGGCGGCGGGTCGTCCCTTACCCGCGCGCTCTCCTCCTTCCCGGGGTGGGGGAGGCGGCGGCGGTGCTTGGCTGGTGGCGGCCCGGCGTCCTGGTGGCGGAGGCCGGCGGCGCTCGCCGCGGTGGTGCCGCCTCTTTGCAACGGGACGCTCCGGTGGTGCTGGGTGGCCGGTGGCGCGTCCCATCTGGGTCCTGGCGGGTCGGGTCCGGCTCGACTGTGCCGCTCTCTGTATGGGAAGGCTGGGGAGCGGCTTGGACTGGGGCTGCGGCATCAACAACGTGCCAGCTGCTGCGCGGAGGCGGGACCTATCCGGGCCTCTGAGGGACCAGGCCTGTGGGTCCACAGGCCCGGTAGGCTCCTGCTTTGGCGTCCGGTCGGCTACCGTCATGGACGGTGGAGGTGGGGCCCTCCCGTATGCTGACAGTGCGGCTGCCCTAGTCCTGACTCCTCTTCTTCGTTGTGCAGACCATCTTCGCGGTGCCGTGGTGAGACAGCGTGGGAAGCTTCGTGTCCGTCTTGGCGCTGGGTGGTGGTCGGTTTGGTGGCGAGCTCCAGAGTGCCTGAGGTGGAGGATGGGATCGGGATAAATCCTTGTTGGATTGGTCGACACAGACGCGGTGGCGCCTGAGGGTACCACCGGACCTTCCTGGAGGGCGTCGGGGCTACCCTTCCTCTCTCCTCGTCGTGTACCGGGGGAAACCCTTAGCAGCAGCGTCGCCGTCGCCGCTTCCCTTCTTGGAGGTGTTGATTGGTACCGGCGCTTCGGAGTCTCGGAGCTTGGTGGGGGATCTTCGGTGGACGCAGCGGTCGCGAGGCTTCGTCGTTTTTGTCGATCCGTCGTTATCGGCATTTGTTTCTTTTGGGCATGCTTGTGCTGCTTCCGCCCCAACACCTATCGTTGGCTGTATCGGATGGTTGCTTTGGAATACAAAGCGGGAAAAAACCCTTTTTCTCATCAGCTCCACGATCGCCCCTCCCTGAAAAACGCCAATCGCCACCATAACGGGCGGACCTACAAGGAGAAAAGTCGGTTAAGATGTAAAGATGGAGGAAAAAAAATGTGTACTAGGTTGCTAAGTGAAAAGAAAAAGGAGAGAGTGATTTTCTTTTTTTAGAGGTAAGCCGTCCACGGATTTAACAGTGGTATCGTTGTGACCATTGCGCTTGAGCAGTGTTTCGAAAGAAAATGAATATAACACGGTATTTATTAGGACGTTAAATGAAACCCAGGGTTGGCTCATAGACGCGGAGGGGATTCGGGACGGGAGTCGTTGCTTCGTTCGAAATTTGTCCTGGGGGTAGAATTGTCAATTGGTAGCGAACGTTTTCCCCTTCCCCCCACCTCGAATCGAGCGAGGCGGCGGGCGGCGGCGGCGGCGAATCGGGGGGATCTGCTCCGATCGAGATCCCAGACAGACAGAGAGAGAGAGGGGGAAGGGAGTCGAGAGCTCGCGGCGAAGATGCTGACCCTCCTCTCCGACCTCGCGGAGATCGCCCAGGACGTGGACGCGCCCGGGCGGGACGCCGTGCTCCTCCGCGTCGACCGCCTCCGACACGCCCCGACGGCCCTGGAGGTCCTGCTCCACCTCGTCGAGCACCACGACTGGCGGGTGCTCAACCTCCGCCACGTCAGGGAGGCGGCGGCGCTGGGCGGAGCGCTGACCGACGCCAAGCGCTTGCTCCGAAGGCTTCGCCGCGCCCTCGTCAAGCTGTCCGAAGCACGCGGGATTCTCCTGGAATCCATCACGAGGATTCAGGACAGCTACAGGGGTTTCCTCCTGCCTGATCTCGCCGGGTTCGAGGCCCTCTGCGCTGGAGTACACGGCTTCATCGTCGCCGCTGAGTCGCACCAGGTGGGCAGCGGGAGCCTGGTGGCTGGCATCGACTCTCAACTCGAGGCCGTGCGCCGGCGTTGGCCTAAGATGAACTTTGCCATCCCATCCTCCTTCAAGCGCTACGACCTGTACATCGACTTGAACGAGTCCATCCTGTTCCTCCGCCGAGCTCAGGAGAAGGTCGACAGGAGGCTGTCCCGCCTTCACCCTGTCGTCGCCACTCTGCAGGAACAGGCAGCACGCCTGGAGGAAACGACGCACGGGGTGAGTCGTCCAGCGCCCCAGACGCTCAACATCGCCAGGTCCCTGTGGACATCTACCTCCGCACTCGCGCACTCAGCCGGCAACTCTATATACGACGTTTTGATTCCCAGCATCGCCAATCATCTGGAGCTGCTCCGAGTTTCCCTGGCCGCACCCCTGGCACTTCCATACCAGTGGTTCACTGGAGACATCAGCATCCGTTCGCTCCGTGACATCGCCGACCTACGCCACGTCTCCCGTCTGCTCCTCAACCATGAGGATGAGCCCTCCCACTGCATCAATGTCGTCGTCGGTGGAGTGAGGGCGCTCGTGGAGGCTCACAGAATGCACGTACAGCTGATCACCGGTGTCCAGGAGCGCGGGTGGGTGGTGCAGGGACTGCCCAAACTCGCGCACGCGGTTATGCTCTGCGACGGACTCTCCGCCCTCAAGGCTGCCTTGGACAGAGCGCACCGGGGGAACGTCTACAGTGCTGATGGTGAAGTGATTGCCCCTGAATACTTTGATGATGTGCGTGAGCGTGCATCAGAGGTTCAAGACATCGTCGACAGCAACCCTACTGTCATCTCCTCTGGGGCACCTGCTCTCCTCACCCGCGTGGCAGAGCTCTTAGACAATAAGCGGCAGGACCAGGTTTTCGGTGTTATTCTGGAGCTGAACGCCGTTCAGCGTGAGCATGTCATTTTCATGTAGGCATGATTGCATGATAGTCTCTGTTGTGATTCTGGACTGAACGCCGTTCTGCGTGAGGATGCCATTTTCATCTAGGCATGATTGCATGATAGTCTCTGTTGCGTTGCTGGGCTGAACATCGTTCACCATGTGGATGTCATTTTCTTGTATGCATGATACTCTCAGTTGACATACGATTGGACATGACATGAGATGAATACTAGCTTAATGCTCCATATGATGATTGAACTGGTGTTCTCTTGGCTGTAGTTTTCTTAGAGTTTGCTTGTTTCTGTTATGCTTGAGCACTTGGTTGTGTTCTTGCTGCTGGCTGTGCTTGAGTAGTTGCTTCTATCTAGTGTGCTTGAGCACTTGGTTATGTTCTTGCTGCTGGTTCTGTTGTTGTTGCTGCTGGCTTAGTCCTCTTTGATGGCCTGTTTGATTGCTCCTGGCAAATGGAAGAGAAGTATCAATAAGAGTCCCTACAATTAAGAAAGATCAGTATTAAATCCCAGAGAAAAGATACCACCTCTATGCTTCGTTTTTGCTCCCTTTCCTATTTCTTTTTGCTGCTCTAATGTAGGTGCCATTGGATTGCTTGCCTCTTTCTGGATTCTGAAGACATTTTCTTTTGTTATGATCATAACTTCGAGATACAGAACATCTTATTCTACAACCCTTCTTTGTCAGCTTTCCATTTCTTTATTTTTTCACCTTCCTCTTTTCTTCTTTTTGTCTTCTTTCTTCCTGGCATTATCCTATGAGGTGGTGGATGTGGCTTTGGATTTTCTGACACTGGCCAACTCTCTTTTCCCACAACTGGTTGCAGCACATGATCATATATCTTGGTTGTATTCAGTGATGGAGGAGCATGTTGCAATGAAACCATATATCTTGTTATATCTTTGCCACAAGTGTAGATTGCCCTTACTCTCTCCGTTCCAAAATAGATGACCCAACTTTGTACTAAAGTAGGTGATGGAAATTGGCTAATCCATACTTCAGCAGTGCTTGTTTGAATTCTCGGCTATCGGTAAATGCCATTCCAACTGCAAACTCTGGCTTTTCATTATTGTCATCAAACACTCTATGTGTTGTCTTCTTCCTCTTTACTGCATCAACCTCTCAATCACTGCCTTCATCGTACGATAGATCATCATCACTAACAAAATATGGTGTCCCTCTCCATCTGAATCTTCAAGATTGCAGGTTTCTGGCACAGTAAATTCATCAGGGACATTACAAGATTTATGTTCTTCTTGTCTCAAGTCAACATCTTCCTTTTCACTTTCTCTCAGTTCTTTTGCATATTTCCTCAACTCGAGGACTTCATCTTCAGAAGCAGAGCTATTACTCTCTGATGGGGGAACAACATAATCACTGTCACCTGAAGGTGCGTCATCACTATCTATTTCCTCTTCCTCTCCAACTAAGATAGCTTTTTCCTTTGCTAACTGGTAACTTATCTCTCTCTTCTCAAGCTGATCGAATAAGTTTGAGGATTGCCAAGCCTCCGGTTCTGGAACTTGCTGCTCCTCCTCTGCTCCATATTGTTCAGTTGATCGATCACGTGATTTATCTTTACCATTTGTTGGACCTAAGTTTTCACATAGATAGATAACAAGTTCGAGTATTAGTAACCTCTTCTGTTCAAATCATATGCTTATTACTCTATAATGTCTGATTTCCAATGGCAATGACATGCTTGGGATCAGGTTGGCTGAACAATTGAAGAGTATTACATATTAAAGACAAAATTTAGTGCTTCCCTGCCCTCAACTTGAGGGCTGATTTTCAGTTGAATCAAGCCATTAAGTATTAACTACTAGAAATATTGTTGCCATGGACGCCAGTTGTGAAGGTTCTAACAGTATGCTAAACAGTACACACAGATTTATACTGCAAATCTTCCCTCAAGATCTTATCTGCAGCATTGCTTATGTTGTCTGGACGCTACCACTCTTGAGAGGCTAGGAATCCTTGTGCCTAAGAAACATAGTGATTTAACTAAGATTCCTTGGTTGGGCATGTTAGAATACTTGTATGCGTATTATGGTGCAAGTATAAACCGTATATACGCTGTAGGGCCGGCGCGGCATGTTTATCTCTTGTAACTCGGTTGGTAGGATGTTGAATTGATCTCTATCTTGTATAGTTAACTTGGAGATCAATCCAACAACCTAACCAACTAAATCTTGTAAACCCTAGCCGCATTGTGGCCTATATATAACACGCAACGCGTCCCTGCTAGGCATACGCTTAACACAATCTTATATGGTATTCAGAGCCTCCTTCTCTAGCACATCACGCACCCATGGCCTCCTCAAGCTCTGCTGTCGCCACACCAGCCCTCATCCCGATCGCCGATCGTCTTCACCGCTCCAACTTCTTGGTGTGGCGCGCGCAGGCCATGGCAGCTATCCGGGGCGCGCAGCTCGTCTCCTACCTCGACCCTGAGAGGGAGCTGCCGGCCCGGAAGCTCACGGACAAGGAAGGCAAGCCCACCGATGTGCCCAATCCGGCATACGACATCGACAGGGCTCGCGACTCCCAGGTGCTGAGTTTCATCTTTAATTCAATCTCCGCACCAGTGATGATCCAGGTTGCACACTGCAACACGGCGGCCGAAGCTTGGGTCGCCATCACGGAGATCTTTATCTCCCAGACTCAGGCGCACATCGTCAACACCAGAATCGCTCTCTCCATGACGAAGAAGGGCAACTCGACGGTGGTCGAGTACATCGGGCGCATGAAAGCGCTCGGTGACGAGATGACATCTGCAGGAAAGCCTCTCACTGACGATGACATGGTGTCCTACATCCTGGCGGGGCTCGATTTCGACTACATGCCGTTCGTCTCCACCATCTGCGCCCGAACTGAATCCATCAAGGTGAGCGAGCTTTACTCGCAGCTCATTAACTTCGAAAGCAGGCTGGCTATGTTTGAGGGCGGCGGCCAGTCGTCCCACTCCTCCGCCAACGCCGTCTCACGTGGCGGACGTGGCGGACCCAACCGCGGTGGTGGCCGCGGTGGCAATGGTGGTCGCTATGGAGGCGGCCGAGGAAACGGAGGCGGTGGCCGTGGCCAAGGCCGCGGTGGTGGCCGCGGCAATGGAGGGGGAGGTCGCAATGATCTTCCGGAAGTCTTCTGTCAAATCTGCACCAAGCCGAACCACACCGCCATGGAGTGCTACCGCCGCTTCGACATCTCTTTCAACAAGGAGAAGAGCGTGGCGGCCGTCAACACCAACCACGCCAACTCTCAGTCCTCCTATGGAGTGGATACCAACTGGTATGTGGACTCTGGAGTGTCAGATCACATCACCAGCGAGCTCGACAAGCTCACCGTTCGGGACAAGTACAACGGGCATGATCAAGTAAACATGCCCAATGGCGCAGGTATGAAAATTGCTCATATAGGTCATGCTTATGTTCGTACCCCTTCCCGCAATCTCCATCTTAAAAATATCCTACATGTACCAAATGCCACCAAGAACTTGATCTCTGCTCATCGGCTATCTTATGACAATCACGTTTTTCTTGAAACTCATCCTCATTTTTTCTGTGTTAAGGACAAGGCAACGAGGAAAACCCTCCGCGGCAGGTGTAGAAACGGGCTCTATCCCCTATCATCAGCTCCCGTAAGCTCGGGCAGGCATGCACTTGGCGCCACCAAGATCTCATCATCACGGTGGCACAATCGTTTAGGTCATCCATCTTCGGCAATCGTTCAGCATGTTCTCAAGCACAATAATATTTCCTTTTCTAGCAAAGAGTTGAATAATCAGGGTGTGTGTGATGCTTGCCAACAAGGCAAGAGCCATCAACTACCCTATCCGAATTCTAGTAGTGTTTCCAATGCTCCTTTAGAGCTAGTTTTTCTGATGTATGGGGGCCTGCCCGAGATTCAATCAATAAGAAAAACTATTATGTGAGTTTCATAGATGATTTCAGTAAGTTCACTTGGATCTACATTCTCAAACATAGATCAGAAGTGTTCAAAGTTTTTCATGAGTTTCAAGTACTTGTTGAACGTCTTTTTGACCGAAAAATCATCACTATGCAAACGGACTGGGGAGGCGAGTATGAGCGCCTAAACTCCTTTTTCCGTCAGATAGGCATCACACACCATGTGTCATGTCCTCACGCCCATCAACAGAATGGGTCAGCTGAGAGAAAACATCGCCACATTGTAGATGTAGGTCTCTCACTTTTGGCTCATGCTTGCATGCCCTTGAAATTTTGGGATGAAGCATTCCTCGCTGCCACTTATCTCATCAACCGCACTCCTAGTAAGGTGATCAATCTTGAAACTCCCTTAGAAAAATTGTTCCATGAAAAGCCAAATTATCATGCTCTCCGCACTTTCGGCTGTGCTTGTTGGCCAAATCTCCATCCTTTCAACTCTAGAAAGCTAGAATTCCGCTCCAAGCAGTGCGTTTTTCTTGGCTACAACAATCTTCACAAGGGTTTTAAATGCCTTGATATACAAGCAGGACGGGTGTATATTTCCCGTGATGTCATCTTTGATGAATCAGTTTTTCCTTTTGCTGCATTAAATCCAAACGCCGGAACCCCTCTTCGCTCCGAAGTTCTTCTTCTTCCTGAAACCATGCCCTCTGACCCTCTTGATCATGGGGACGAACAAACAGCTGATCCATCGGGTGATTTTCATAAAAATTCTGCAGTTAATTTTGGTGGAAATCCGGTTGTTCTTCATGATTTTATGCAGCAGCCAGGCGCGGAACACCATGCAGATTCAGGTGCTGCAGATCCTGACGGTGGCGATCCCGGGGCTGATTCTCCCTCGTCTGGCGCGCCTGCCAACAGCAGCGGCGACGTATCTGCCTCGGGAGGAGACGAGTCACCAGCGGCGTCCCACGCGTCCAGCCGAGGGCCCACAGGCGAGGGCCCGGAAGCGCACTCCGCGCTTGACCAGACGAGCGCGCCCGTCCCGAACCGCCAGGTGGCGCGGTCTCCTGCACGCGGTCGGGCCGACCAGGCGGGTGCTTCGCAGACAGGAGGCAGCATCCGCCTCGTCCCTCGCGCTGGCCAATCAGATGCGGTGCATGCGGCTGACAGCATCCGCATCGGATCGGATGCGTCTGGATCAACTGCTCCGGCTCCTGGTACGAGGATGAATGGATCTTCTGCGGCTGATGGTTCTGCGGTTGTTCCTGCACCAACACAGAGGACAACAAGGTCACAACATGGTATTTTGACACCAAAAATATGTACGGATGGTACGGTCAGGTATGATAAGGTGCGGTTTGTTGGTCTTACCACTACTGGAGAACCACATAATTTGTCAGAAGCTTTAGAACATAAAAACTGGAAAAATGCAATGGATGAGGAATACAATGCTCTTATGAAAAACAGAACATGGCATTTAGTTCCTCCAGCCAAAGGCAGAAATATAATTGATTGTAAATGGGTCTATAGAATCAAAAGAAGAGCAAATGGAGAAATAGATAGATACAAAGCAAGATTAGTTGCAAAGGGCTTTAAGCAAAGGTATGGGATAGATTATGAAGATACCTTCAGTCCAGTTGTAAAAGCAGCTACTGTCAGACTTGTTCTCTCTATTGCAGTATCAAACAACTGGCATCTTCATCAATTGGATGTGCAGAATGCGTTTCTTCATGGTGTTATAGAGGAGGAAGTGTATATGAAGCAACCACCTGGGTATGAGGTAAAAGATAAACATAATTATGTTTGGAGGCTTGATAAGGCTCTATATGGTTTGAAACAAGCACCCAGAGCATGGTACTCTAGGCTGAGTGAGAAACTCCAAAGGCTTGGTTTTCGACCATCCAGAGCTGACACATCACTGTTCTTCTATAGGAAAGGGAAGATCACCATTTTCATGTTAGTATATGTTGATGACATTATTGTTGCAAGCTCATCACAGGATGCAATTAAGGCATTGCTTGAAGATCTAAGAAGAGATTTTGCTCTAAAAGATCTTGGTGATTTGCACTACTTCTTGGGAATAGAAATAAAGAAGGTTAAAGATGGCATAGTCTTGACTCAAGAAAAGTATGTGTCAGATGTGTTAAAACGAGCAGGTATGATGAATTGCAAGGTTTCGAATATGCCTCTCTCAACTTCTGAAAAATTGTCAAAAGAAGAAGGTGAGCCACTAAGTGCTGAAGAATCTACAAACTATAGAAGTGTTGTAGGTGCCTTGCAATATCTAACGCTTACAAGACCTGATATATCTTTTCCTATTAATAAAGTATGTCAGTTCTTGCATACTCCTACTCTTGCACACTGGACAGCAGTAAAGAGGATCCTGAGATATCTAAGAGGCACTATGAGTACAGGTTTGAAAGTCACAAAGTCAACATCAACTTTGGTGAGTGCATTTTCTGATGCAGATTGGGCAGGTTGTCCTGATGATAGAAGATCAACAGGGGGCTTTGCTGTTTTCTTTGGACCAAATCTCATCTCATGGAGTGCACGGAAACAAGCTACTGTATCAAGATCAAGTACAGAAGCTGAATATAAAGCCTTGGCTAATGCTACGGCAGAGTTAATATGGATTCAAACCTTACTAAATGAGCTTCGTGTAAGTCATTCTCCAGTTGCACGTTTGTGGTGTGATAATATTGGTGCAACTTATCTTTCAGCAAATCCAGTGTTTCATGCAAGAACAAAGCACATTGAAGTGGATTATCATTTTGTGCGAGAAAGAGTAGCTCAGAAGCTACTTGATATTCGTTTCATTTCCACCAATGATCAAGTTGCAGATGGCTTCACTAAAGCCTTATCTTGGCGAAAACTAGAAGAGTTTAAGAACAATCTCAACTTGGTAAAGTTATGATTGAGGGGGAATATTAGAATACTTGTATGCGTATTATGGTGCAAGTATAAACCGTATATACGCTGTAGGGCCGGTGTGGCATGTTTATCTCTTGTAACTCGGTTGGTAGGATGTTGAATTGATCTCTATCTTGTATAGTTAACTTGGAGATCAATCCAACGACCTAACCAACTAAATCTTGTAAACCCTAGCCGCATTGTGGCCTATATATAACACGCAACGCGTCCCTGCTAGGCATACACTTAACACAATCTTATAGGGCATTATGTCGAACTGTGGTTGCAGTTTGAGCATTGACGTTGGGAGGGTTGCTCCTCATTTGTGGATAGAAGTAACGGTGACGGTACAGATCAGACCATATTTATGCAGTTTAAACAAATGTAGATTGGAATTACTGCTGCTAATGATGTACCATCTCCAAGTTCGCATCCCCCTTTTCTTGTTGATTTTATACAACCTAAGATAATTGTTTTGCACGTTCACGAAAATTGGCCGGTCACCTCCAGAGCCAAATGGAACCTTATCTCTTCTTAGTCAGAAGTTTGGGAGGGGACATGAAGGTATTCAACCTTGTGTTATGTACAAACACTTGCAGAAGTTGCGATTTTTATAAGGGAATTTTGTTTAGATATGGGTGAATCGTAATAAGAGCTATTGATCAATGCAGTCATGGCTGCACTTTAAAAGCTTTGCTTGGTTTCTTGTTTAGCTGCCTTCGATTTTTAATTTTTTTTGACTGCCAAGACGAAACTAGGGTGAATGATGTCGTGCTGATTTGCTCTTGGATGATGTCAGGTTGAATCTCGAGGTTCTCAACTATTGTGGTGCATAGCTGTTTTTCTGTCATTTTGGAGTAAAGTTGTAGATATTTGTGATGTTCTGGATCAGAGGTCTTTACAAGGAACTGGTAGCAGTTCTTGTGACTGGAGGCCCTTGATTAACTACACTGATAAGTTAGCTATAATATACTCTGGCAGTATCAGAACTATACTTAGAACAACACTGCATTTATTTGTTATCGCCACATTAACATTTTTTTCTGACTCCAACTTGTTGTTGCAGACCCTCTAGTCGTGTACAGATATTTCAGCATATCTCTAATCGATTGTTCTTGCCCATTGATTGGTTTAAATTTAGATTAGAATGAAAGAGCATTTTCTTGATTTGTAACCAAGTGATATATACTTTACTATTCAATAAAATGTCTGTAGTAAACCATGCCTAATTCCACTCTCCAAGAGGGGAATGCGGGGCGATCGCTTGGGTCATCTACGTATCTTAGGGCATGTACAATTGTTTTATCATAGGAATGCCACGTAGGATAAATGACGAGGTGGGAGAAAATTGGCTATTTGCCACTTTCAATATGGAGCTTCGCACAAATGTCATTGTCAAGATTGACTTCGTAAAAATGCCACCCAGCTTATGTGTACTTTGATTAACATGCCATTTTTCCTTTTCCTATTGCTTTTCTTTTTCTTTTCCAACCTTATATCCGATGCGTTGGTGGGCTGGCTAGCTGTCGCTGATGCTTGCCGAGCAACCACAGGTCGCCGCCGTTGCTCGCCCACGCGTGCACGCGCCACCGCAGCTTGCCTTGACCACGCCCGTGTGCGCATCCCCAGGTCGCTGCAGGTACTCACCCATGCCTACTGTGCCGGTGCAGCTCACCGTCGCCTTGCCAATGCCTGCACGAGATACTGCAGCTCCCAGCCGGTGCTCGTGCACGTCTGCACGTAAGAGCATCTCCACCCGTCCCCCAGGAAGGCCCCCCAAGCACTTTTTTTAGCGCCGGCAGCAAAATATGCTCCTAGTGCCCCCACGACCACGTTTTTCGCCGGATTTGGGCGAAAACGGCGCCGGCGATCACAACCAAAACCCAGGCTCCCGGGGGTCACTTGGGACGCCCGGCGATACTTTATGCATGCACATACCCCACCAGTCAGCCTCTCTCTCCTCCCTCTCTCCTCCTTTTTCTGCAAAAAAATCAATCTCCTCTCTCTCTCCGCACGAAGCCGCGCTGCGCCGTGCTCGCCTCCACACCTCGCCTCCTCGCCGCCGTCTCGTTGCTGACCGCCGCGCTCCCTCGCCCTGGCCGCCGCGCGCCCTCGCCACGCCAAGCTCCGCCCGTGGCGGCGGCGGCCGGCTGCAGGTGCGTGTGTGCCTGGACGGGGGCTACCACGTTGCCGATGAGCTGTGGCGCGCGCCAATCGGCGTGCTGGAGCTTGGCATCGTCGAGCTGTGGCGCAACGGCGGCGGCGGTGAAGAGCGCGCATCGTCGGCGTCCACGGCGGTAGACGAGCTCCTCGAGGTGGCGCGCGCGAGATATTGGTCAATCACCGGCTCCCCTCGTCGCCCGCCCAGCCGGGGCACCCTCCCCTGCTCCGTGCCGCCGCGCTGCTGTAGCGCCTCCTCCCGCCCGCGGCCAGCAGCTCCGTCGTCTCGCCCTCGACGTCGACTGGCGCTCAAGCTCGCTGCGCTGGTCGAGTTGCTCGACACGCCCGACAGGCCGCGCTGGTCCTGCTCCTGCTGCGGCCCAGGGCGGAGCGCCTGGTCTCCAGAAAAGGGGATGGAGTCCGCGGCGGCGAGCAGGAGGGCGAGCAGCGCCGTGGCGAGGGCGGCGAGCAGGAGGGCCGAGGACGGAGGCGGCGAGCGTCAGGCGAGGCGAAGGCGTGCAGTGACGAGTGGATAAGTGCGTGGGGGGGGGGGGCAACGAGTGGACATTTTCTCATTCGCAGCAAAAAAAATTCGCCGGCAGCCCCCCAGGAGGCGAAAAAATGCCTCCTGCAGGGCTCAACGCTGGAGATGCTCTAACGGCGCAGCCTCGCGGGTGCTTGCGCGAGCCACCGCAGCTCGCTGCCGGTGCTGGCCCACGCCAGCGCAGCTCGCCCTCCCCTTCGCGCGTTGGCCTAGCTTGTCCCGAGAGCCAAGACATACGACAGCAGCGTTTAACAGCAGCTCCAGTGGCGTGATACCAGCACCGGCTGGAGGAGATGGGTGCGTGTACATGTTCTGAAGACGGGATGCAAGCAACCTGTAAGTGACGTTTGCTTTAATCCTTTACTTGAATCTTGCATTGCAATTTGGCAATTACATGTATGATGTATCTAACCACAGTGTATGTATACCTGCTTGTGTATCTAGTCATAGTGTATGTAAAGATAGGAAAAAGGAATTGCAGTCAGAGGAGAGTGTACGTTTGCCTTCCACAAATACAATCACAGATACAATGAAAACGTCGCCGAGGAGATCGGCGGCACGCAGCGTCGACGAAATCGGCGGCGGCAAGAAGATCAGTGTCACGTGGCGTCGAGGAGAAGGGGGCGGTGTCCAGAGATTGACGCAAGACGTGGATACGGCAAGCACGTTATTCTCGGCGGGCTGCACGCTCTCGTCTGTTTCAATGCGCTGATTAGATGCCAAATTCGTGTAGATAACAGCAGGGGCAGTTTAGTCTTTTCCGGTGCCTGTAAATGGAAAAAGAAAAAGGAAAATCTGTAAAAGGGCTGGAATGGCATGTTAATCAAAGTACAAATGAGCTGAGTGGCATTTTTACGAAGTCAATCTTGACAGTGGCATTTGCGTGAAGCCCCATACTGAAAGTGGCAAATAGCCAATTTTCTCGATGAGGTGGATGAGAGAGAAATCATAAGAAAAAGATTGTCTCTCTTATTTACGAGAAGATAAAAAGATGATCTCTTTAACACAATATGTCTCACCATGTTTTTAGGAATAGCTAGTTATTAAAGATAAGGCTAAGAGATGACTCCTTGTAGACATGTTTTTTTTATCATCTCTAAATTACATGCAAGACATAAGATAAGACTATCCTATCAACCATTGTACATGCCCTTACTTTTACTGAGGGAAAATGATTTTCTTTTGGGAATGAGAAATACTTCCTATGTAACACCTCCCCCAGTAAAATAGTGATAGACGCTTATCCCGTATGTCTCCTTCTAGTCGAAGCTCTTCCCGTTCCTCTCGTTCTCCTCTTCCTCTCCTCTGCACCACCGCCGGCGCGTGTGCTCTCCTCAAAGGAGAGAGCCGCCCTTGTTCTAGGCGAGACTGCTCCTGCCTCCCGTGGTCGGCTGTGTTGCCGCGCAGGTCTCACCGCTTCATCCTACCCTCATCGCTGGCCTGGCCATTCCTCTACTCACCCACACCTTCTGTTATTCTCCGGTGACGGCAGACGAACCAGTAAACCTCGTACTCCCCTCCACGTGGGAAACAACTGTCGAGTCTTCCCCGGCTCCGTGTCGTTCCCTTCCTAGGCCTCACCATCGTCCACCACCTTGGTGCTCTCGGCGCTGCGTGGTCAACGTGATCAATGAACGACATCCATCGGAAGAGGACTGTACACAGAAAGGCTGACAGCTGGGTCCATGACCGCACGCAAGGAAGTGCCTGTTGGGGAACGTAGTAATTTCAAAAAATTTCCTACGCACACGCAAGATCATGGTGATGCATAGCAACGAGAGGGGAGAGTGTGTCCACGTACCCTCGTAGACCGAAAGCGGAAGCGTTAGCACAACGCGGTTGATTAGTCGTACGTCTTCATGATCCGACTGATCCAAGTACCGAACGTACGGCTCAGCACACGTTCAGCTCGATGACGTCCCGTGAACTCCGATCCACCAGAGCTTCACGGGAGAGTTCCGTCCGCACGACGGCATGATGACGGTGACGATGTTGCTACCAACGCAGGGCTTCAGCTAAGCACCGCTACAATATGACCGAGGTGGAATATGGTGGAGGCGGGCACCGCCCACGGCTGGGAGAGATCAACAGATCAACTTGTGTGTCTAGAGGTGCCCTCTGCCCCCGTATATAAAGGAGCAAGGGGGGAGAGGCGGCCGGCCAAGGAGGGCGCGCCAAGGGGGGAGTCCTACTCCCACTGGGAGATGGACTCCTCCTTTCCTTGTTGTAGTAGGAGAAGGGAAGGAAGGGAGAGAGGAGGAGAAGGAAAAAGGGGGCCGCCCCCCCTCCTTGTCCAATTCGGACTAGAGGGGGAGGGGCGCGCGGCTGCCCTGGCCGCCCCTCCTCTTCTCCCACTAAGGCTCATTAGGCCCAATATACTCCCCGAGGGGTTTGAGGGAGTCCTGGACTAGGGGGTGTCCGGATAGCCGAACTATCATCTTTGGCCGGACTCCTGGACTATGAAGATAGAAGATTGAAGACTTCGTCCCGTGTTCGGATAGGACTTTCCTTGGCGTGGAAGGCAAGCTTGACGATGCGGATATGTAGATCTCCTACCATTGTAACCGACTCTGTGTAACCCTAACCCTATTCAGTGTCTATATAAACCGAAGGGTTTTAGTCCGTAGGACGAACAACAATCATTCCATAGGCTAGCTTCTAGGGTTTAGGCTCTCTGATCTCGTGGTAGATCTACTCTTGTACTACCCATATCATCAATATTAATCAAGCAGGAGTAGGGTTTTACCTCCATCGAGAGGGCCCGAACCTGGGTAAAAACATTGTGTCCCTTGTCTCCTGTTACCATCCGCCTAGACGCACAGTTCGGGACCCCCTACCCGAGATCCGCCGGTTTTGAATCCGACATTGGTGCTTTCATTGAGAGTTCCTCTGTGTCGTCACCTATAGGCTCGATGGCTCCTTCGATCATCAACAACGACGCGGTCCAGGGTGAGACTTTTCTCCCTGGACAGATCTTCGTATTCGGCGGCTTTGAACTGCGGGCCAATTCGCTGGGCCATCTGGAGCAGATCGAAAGCTACGCACCTGGCGATCAGGTCAGATTCGGGAGTTTGAACTACACGGCCGACATCCGTGGAGACTTGATCTTCGACGGATTCGAGCCACAGCCGAGCACGCCGCACTATCTCGATGGGCATGATTTAGCTCTGCCGCCGAACAGTGCCCTGGAGGCCGCACCAGTGTCCGCTCCGACCCTTATTTCGGAGCCGACTTCGCCGATCGAGGATGGGTGGTTGGATGCCACCTCGGGGGCTGAGATCTCTACGGCGGTCGAGCCGAACACCATCCCTGTCCTTTGTGAAGCACGTGACTCCAAGGTGCCGGACTCCTCTCCGGACTCCGAACCTTCCGCACCCCTGCCAGTCGAATCCAATTGGGCGCCAGTTATGGAGTTCACCGCCGCGAACATCTTTCAGCACTCGCACTTTGGCGATATCCTGAACTCACTAAAGTCTCTCTCTTTATCAGGAGAGCCCTGGCCGAACTATGGTCAGGAAGGTTGGGATTCGGACGACGAAGAAATTCAACGCCCACCCACCACCCACTTTGTAGCTACTGTCGATGATTTAACCGACATGCTCGACTTTGACTCCGAAGACATCGACGGTATGGATGACGATGCCGGAGACAATCAACATCTAGCGCCTACAGGGCACTGGAAGGCCACCTCGTCAAACGACATATACATGGTGGACATCCCAAAAGATGGGAATGACAATGAAACAGCGGAGGATGACCTCTCCAAGAAACAGCCTAATTAAGCGCCGACGTCAGCGGCGCCGCTCTAAATCCCGCCACAGCAAAAACGGTGATTCCGGCACGGGAGATAATAACATCCCGGATAGCGCCGAAGACGACCCCCTCCAGCAGGATCAACACAGGAGGAGGGAGAAGCCAGCCCGCACGATAGTGCGGCAGAAAGAGAGGTAAAGGACGATAATTATGCGCCTCCCTCCGAAGACGAGGCAAGCCTCGACGACGACGAATTCATCATGCCGGAGGATCCCGTCGAGCAAGAGCGTTTCAAACGCAGGCTTATGGCCACGGCAAGCAGCCTCAAGAAAAAGAAGCAACAGCTTAGAGCTGACCAAGACCTGCTAGCCGACAGATGGACTGCAGTCCTTGCAGCCGAAGAGTACGAACTCGAACGCCCCTCCAAAAGCTACCCCAAACGCAGGCCGCTGCCTCGATCAGAGGAGGAAGCACCCACATCACCAGCGCACGATATGGCAGACCGGCCACCTCGTGGCCGCAACAGAGAGGCCTTTCGGCCCTCCACTCAAGCCACACCCCGGCGTTGCTCAAAAATTACTAAGGCACGGGAAAACGTGCCTGACCTGCGAGATATATTGGAGAACAAGGCAAGGCAAACAAGATCGATCTACGGATCGCGTGGGCGCCCCACGACGCGGGATGATTACCGTCATGCCGGATACAGCAACCCCGGCCAGGCCGAACACAGTAGACAAAGCTCATATGAGCTACGTCGCGATATAGCCCAATACAGAGGTGCCGCACACCCACTATGCTTCACAGACGAAGTGATGGATCATCAAATCCCTGAGGGTTTCAAACCCGTAAACATCGAATCATACGATGGCACCACAGATCCTGCGGTCTGGATCGAGGACTATCTCCTTCATATCCACATGGCTCACGGTGATGATCTACATGGCATCAAATACCTCCCACTCAAGCTTAAAGGACCAGCTCGGCATTGGCTCAACAGCTTGCCAGCAGAGTCAATCGGTTGTTGGGAGGACCTGGAAGCCGCATTCCTCGATAACTTCCAGGGCACATATGTGCGACCACCAGACGCCGATGACCTTAGCCATATAATTCAGCAGCCAGAAGAATCAGCCAGACAATTCTGGACACGGTTCCTAACAAAGAAAAATTAGATCATCGACTGTCCGGATGCAGAGGCGCTAGCAGCCTTCAAGCACAACATCCGCGACGAGTGGCTAGCCCGGCACCTAGGACAGGAAAAGCCGAAATCCGTGGCAGTCCTCACCACACTCATGACCCGCTTTTGCACGGGAGAGGACAGCTGGCTAGCTCGAAGCAACAACTTGGCCAAACACCCTGGTAGTTTGGACACCAAGGATAGCAATGGCAGGTCGCGTCGCAACAAGCATAAACGCCGCATTAACGACGACAATGCTGAAGATACGGCAGTAAATGTCGGATTCAGAGGCTCTAAACCCGGTCAGCGGAAGAAGCCATTCAAAAGAAATACCCAGGGCCCGTCCAACTTGGACCGAATACTCGATCGCTTGTGCCAGATACATGGCACCCCCAAAAAACCAGCCAACCACACCAACAGGGATTGTTGGGTGTTCAAGCAGGCAGGCAAGCTAAACGCCGAAAACAACGACAAGGGGCGGCATAGCGATGACGAGGAAGAGCCCCGGTCGCCGAACAATAGAGGCCAGAAGGGCTTTCCCACACAAGTGCGGACGGTGAACATGATATACGCAACCCACATACCCAAAAGGGAGCGGAAGCGTGCACTAAGGGACATATACGCGACGGAGCCAGTCGCCCCGAAGTTCAACCCGTGGTCTTCCTGCCCGATCACTTTCGATCGAAGGGACCACCCCACTAGCATCCGTCACGGCGGTTTCGCTGTATTGGTTCTTGACCCAATTATTGACGGATTTCACCTCACCAGAGTCCTGATGGACAGCGGCAGCAGCCTGAACCTGATTTATCAAGATACAGTGCGCAAAATGGGCATAGACCCGTCAAGGATCAAACCCACAAAGACGACCTTTAAAGACGTCATTCCAGGTGTAGAGGCCACCTGTACAGGCTCTGTTACACTTGAAGTGGTCTTCGGATCCCCGGATAACTTCCGGAGCGAGGAGTTAATCTTCGACAAAGTCCCGTTCCGCAGCGGCTATCACGCACTGCTCGGGCGAACCGCATTTGCAAAGGTCAATGCGGTGCCGCACTACGCGTACCTCAAGCTCAAGATGCCAGGCCCTCGAGGAGTAATCACGGTCAATGGAAACACCGAATACTCTCTCCGAACGGAGGAGCATACGGCTGCCCTTGCGGCAAAAGTGCAGAACAGCCTCTTAAGGCAATTCTCCAGTCCGGCCAATAAACAATCGGACACTGTCAAGCGCGCCCGGAGTAACCTACAACAAGACCGCCTGGCACGTTCCGAACACGCATAGCAATGCGGCCCCAACCCCAACCCTCGCGAAATTGCGAAACCAGTACTATGCGTACATAACTACGCTCTGGAAATACCGTGGGCATAAGGGGAGGGGAATGACCACGGCATGCCGAGCATGCGGCTTAACCGCACTAGGGGCTCCCAAATGTGTCATTCATTTTTTATTTCCTTTTTTTACTTTCAGGACTCCGTTCTCAAAGAAGCCCTGTCCGGCATTAGAATGGCTGAACTCACGATGCAACAGCCAGGGAAGTGGAAAGCTACGCCGAGTGCCCAGGTGGTCTCTATTACGAGCAGTATACCTGTTTTACATAAAACCCCGCAAGCTTACCCCTGGAGGTGGACATGTCAAAAGTCCCGTTCCTTGCTTACCACACTATTTGTATCGTTCTGCTTTTATTGCAGTCTCTTTTGAATAAACAATATATAGCTTTCGCCTATTATTGCATCTTTTCCCATTATATATGTTGATTTATGACATTGCGCAACCGTACAATTTGGTACGGCCAATACACCAGGGGCTTATGTACACCAAAACATGGTGTGACAAGTCCGAACACTTTCACAAGTGCGGCACCCCGAACTTATAGCATTATATGCATCGGCTCCAAATCATGTCTTGGGTCAATAGTTGGTTTGCCCGGATCCCATGTTTTGGTACCTTACGTTCCGTTATATCGGCTAAGGTAGCGCTGGGAGAACCACTGTGATTGTGCCCCGGTTGAGCTGGGTTGAGCACCTCAGTGGAGAAAGCTAAAATTGACCGTCATGATAGGGCGAGAGCCGGTCGCTGTTCGAGAGGTTTTTCGAGTCCCTAAAGACTTATGCCGCTTAGAGCGAGGAGTCGGCATTGTCCGGCCTAGGCGTGGATAGCGCCCCGAACTCGGTCTTCCGAAGACCAGGGGCTTCGCCGAAATTTAAAATTATAGAATTCTATGGCTAAGTGAGAGTGTTCAAGCATTATAGTCCGGTTGCCTGGTTCGTTGCGTTGAGCACCTCCCTCGAAGGACCCGAGAATGGGAACAAGAGCGCTCATGTTTATCCCGAACACCCCAACACTCGTGGCAAGGGGGTTGAAGCCAACGACTAGCCATCTCTCAATTTTGATAAACGGCCGCACAGAAGGTAATATTTTAAATTCAAAAGAGTTGCTTAGCGCATATGAACAAGTTTTCAGCGTACAGGATAACAAATGCGAGTCTACTCAAAAATTACATCTTTGGAGCATTCGCCCGCTATAAGGCGAGCACCCTTAAGGATGCCCTCATAATACATTTCGGGCTAGCGATGCTCCTTGCCTGGCGGTGGTCCGTCCGTCACAAGCTTCTCAGCGTCCAGCTTGCCCCAGTGCACCTTAGTGCGGGCAAGGGCCCTACGGGCACCTTCAATGCAGACGGAGCGCTTGATGACATCGATCCATGGACAGGCATCCACCAGCTGCCGCACTAGTCTGAAGTAGCTCCCAGGCATGGCTTCCTTTGGCCACAACCGAGCTATAAGGCCCTTCATGGCCTGTTCGGTGACCTTGTGGAGCTCGACTAGCTGCTTCAGCTGGTCGCTCAAGGGCACCGGGTGTCCGGCCTCAGCATACTGAGACCAGAACACCTTCTCCGTCGAGCTCCCTTCTTCGGCTCGGTAGAACGCGGCGGCATCGGACACACTGTGGGGCAGATCTGCGAAGGCTCCTGGAGAGCTCCGGATTCGGGTAAGTAAGAGATAATTGACTTTTACATTCTTGCTCTGCATAAAGAATGCCTTACCCGCCGCGATCTTCTTTATCGCCTCAATCTCCTGGAGGGCTTTCTGGGCTTTGGCCTTAGTGGCTTTGGCACTCTCAAGAGCCGAGGCATGCTCGGACTCTCGAGTCTTTGAGTCATGCTCCAAACTCTCATGTTTTTCCACGAGATCCTGGAGCTCTTGCCGCACCTCCGCCACCTGCGCCTCCTGCTTCTCGCGCTCGGTGCGCTCAGCGGCCGCTTTGTTTTTGGCCGCAGAAACCGCCTCCTTCAGGGTCGCCACCTCGTTCGTGGCCCCTGCAATAACCACGTTATCCCTGTTATTTTTTGCAACCACACTTTTTATATATATAATCCCTTAAGGTATTACTTACCTTCCTTGTCCTCGAGCTGCTTCTTGGCAAGGCCGAGCTCGCTCTCGGACCGCTCGAGGCTTTCTTTCAACACATTGACCTCCGCAGTCAGTGCGGCAGAGGTCAGCAGCGCAGCCTGCATTCCCATATTGACACAGTTATGTTAGACTCCTGCGTATATCTTTTTAGATCCTCAGTTCGGCTTTTCATTCCGAACACCGAACTAAGCATCAGGGGCTTCTGTCTATGCGGTAATCTCCTTACATATCTTAAAAACTTACCTCAAAGCCTGTTAGAAGGCTGTTGCAGGCTTCAGTCAGTCTGCTCTTGGCGGACTGCACTTTCTGGATCACCCCACTCATAATAGTGCGGTGCTCCTCGTCGATGGAGGCGCTGTTAAGCGCCTCCAGCAAGCTATCCGGCGCCTCCGGTTGGACGGAGGTCACCGGCGTCTTACCCTTCTTACGAAGGGGCCGCTTGCCGGACTTCGGAACCACTGAAGGTTCCGGTATGGAGTCCGGACCTGGGTCAGACTTCGAGCCCTTGGGGGTTTCATCCCCCTCGCGCCCGGAGTTCGGGAGGTTGCCTTGCGGCACCTCCTGCGCCACCTCCTCCTGACCGGGCTCCCCTTGGTGTCCCACCTCGGCGTCGTTAGCGGCGCGAGGAGAGGAGGCGGCCGGAAGGGAAGTGCTCTCCACGTCCGACGAATCCAGGGACCCGCTCGACGAAGCGGCCAACTCGTCCTTGGGCGGGCTGCATAATTGTATTCGGCATTAGAAGACACTATGCGGCAAATGAAAAAGCCATGGGTTATTCCGGAATCCGGACACTTACAATCTCGCCAGGGGCTTGGCCCTTGGTGGCCACTCCTCCTCGTCGTCGCCGGCGTTGGCGGAGAAGTCCGGAGGAAGGGTCCTCCCTTTCTTGGACCCTCCGGCCTCCCCAGTTGGGGCGGCCTTCCTTTTCTTATCTCCCCACGCTGGGGGAGAGACTTCTTTCTCCTCCTCCTCGTTTTCACGAGAGGATTCCGCCTTAGAGTCGTCGGACGATGATTCCGACGGCACCGGGCGCCGGGCACTCCTTCGAGTCCCCGTGGCCTTCTTCTTGGCCTTCTTCTCCGGCACCACGTACGGTGCCGGAACCAGCAGCCTCGCCAAGCGGGCGTCTACTGGGTCTTCTGGCAAAGGAGCCAGACAGTTAACCTGCTCGGACGTGTTCAACCAGTCCTGTCAAAGGCAAGGGAGTTTAGATCCCGCATAGAGTCAAACTATGAAAAACATGAGTCCCCTAAAAGGGCAAAATAGCCTACCTCGGAAGCCTGACGCTTCGAGCGGAATCCGCGATCTTCGATTGCGGACGAGGGAGCTTCGGCGCCCTTGAACAGCGCCTTCCAGGCGTCTTCGTACGTAGTGTCGAAGAGCCTTTTCAGGGTCTGATGCCGCTCCGGATCAAACTCCCACAATTTGAAAGCCCGTTGTTGGCATGGGAGGATCCGGCGGATGAACATGACCTGGATCACGCTTACAAGCCTGAGATTATTGTTCACCAGGGTTTGCATACAGGTTTGTAGTCCGGTCAGCTCCTACGAATCGCCCCACGCCAGGCCGGTCTCCTTCCAAGAGGTGAGCCGCGTGGGAATGCCAGACCGAAATTCAGGGGCCGCCGCCCACTTAGAGTCGCGCGGCTCGGTGATGTAGAACCACCCCGACTGCCACCCCTTCACGGTCTCCACAAAAGAGCCATCGAGCAACAAGACGTTGGCCATCTTGCCGACCATGGCGCCTCCGCACTCCGCTTGGCGGCCGCCCACTACCTTCGGCTTGACATTGAAGGTCTTCAGCCATAGGCCGAAGTGGGGCTGGATGCAGAGGAAGGCCTTGCACACGACGATGAACGCCGAGATGTTTAGGATGAAATTCGGGGCCAGATCGTGGAAATCTAGGCCATAGTAGAACATAAGCCCCCGGACGAATGGATGAAGTGGAAAACCCAGTCCGCAGAGGAAGTGGGCGAGAAACACGACCCTCTCATGGGGCCTGGGGGTGGGGATGAGCTGCCCCGCGTCGGGCAGCCGATGCGCGATGTCGCCGGACAAGTATCCGGCCTTCCGCAGTCTTTTTACTTGACCCTCCGTGACGGAGGAGATCATCCACTTGCCTCCCGCTCTGGACATGGTTGGAGAAGGTCGAGGAGGGATGTGCGGACTTGGGCGCTGGAGCTCGAGTGCGCGGAAATGGATAAGCAAATGAGGAAGAAGGCATAGGTGAAAAGGTGGATCCTTATCCCCTTATATGGACGGACGAAGCTATGCGTCCCCCACCAGCCTGGTAAAACTCGCTTATCTCCCAAGCGCCATAATCAATGGCGCGGTTGGGTTACCCACGCCCGTATTGATGAGAATCCCGGAATAAGGGGGCACGATCTACGCTTTGATAAGACGTGCCAAGGAAACCGCCTCGCTAAACGCGCTGAGGTGGGACAGTAAAAAACGATTCGAATAAAGGCCTGGCCGTGGTGTGATGTCACGCCGCGGAATACGTCAGCAGATCTGTGCAAAAATTATTCTCTCTACGGTGGTATGTGGAACTTGTTTTGCAGAGCCGGACACTATCCTTGTGTTCAAAACCTTCTATGAAGTATTCGGAGGAGGAACCCGCCTTGCAATGCCGAAGACAATGTGCGCGCCGGACTCGTCGACATTGAAGCCTGGTTCAGGGGCTACTGAGGGAGTCCTGGACTAGGGGGTGTCCGGATAGCCAAACTATCATCTTTGGCCGGACTCCTGGACTATGAAGATACAAGATTGAAGACTTTGTACCATGTCTGGATAGGACTTTCCTTGGCGTGGAAGGCAATCTTGGCGATACGGATATGTAGATTTCCTACCATTGTAACCGACTCTGTGTAACCCTAACCCTATTCGGTGCCTATATAAACCGAAGGGTTTTAGTTCATAGGACGAACAACAATCATACCATAGGCTAGCTTCTAGGGTTTAGCCTCTCTGATCTCGTGGTAGATCTACTCTTGTACTACCCATATCATCAATATTAATCAAGCAGGAGTAGGGTTTTACCTCCATCGAGAGGGCCCGAACCTGGGTAAAAACATTGTGTCCCTTGTCTCCTGTTACCATCCGCCTAGACACATAGTTCAGGACCCCCTACCCGAGATCCGCCGGTTTTGACACCGACAGGGTTACCCCGGGTGGTTCCGGTAACCCCCCGGGTACTCCGGTAAATGGCCGAAACCTCCCGAAACACTTCCGGTGTCTGAACATAGTCATCCAATATATCGATCTTTAGGTCTCGACCATTTCAATACTCCTCGTCATGTCCGTGATCATATCCGGGACTTCGAACTACCTTCGGTACATCAAAACACAAAAACTCATAATACCGATCATCACCAAACTTTAAGCGTGCGGACCCTACGGGTTCGAGAACTATGTAGACATGACCGAGACACATTCTGGTAAATAACCAATAGCGGAACCTGGATGCTCATATTGGCTCCCACATATTCTACGAAGATCTTTGTTGGTCAAACCGCATAACAACATACATTGTTCCCTTTGTCATCGGTATGTTACTTGCCCGAGATTCGATTGTCGGTATCGCAATACCTAGTTCAATCTCGTTACCGGCAAGTCTCTTTACTCGTTATGTAGTGCATCATCCCGCAACTAACTCATTAGTCATATTTCTTGCAAGTCTTATAGTGATGTGCATTACCGAGAGGGCCCAGAGATACCTCTCCGACAATCGGAGTGACAAATGCTAATCTCGAAATATGCCAACTCAACAAGTACCTTCGGAGACACCTGTAGAGCACCTTTATAATCACCCAGTTACATTGTGACGTTTGATAGCACACAAAGTGTTCCTCCGGTAAACGGGAGTAGCATAATCTCATTGTCATAGGAACATGTATAAGTCATGAAGAAAGCAATAGCAACATACTAAATGATCAAGTGCTAAGCTAATGGAATGGGTCAAGTCAATCACATCATTCTCCTAATGATGTGATCCCGTTAATCAAATGACAACTGATGTCCATGGCTAGGAAACTCAACCATCTTCGATTAACGAGCTAGTCAAGTAGAGGCATACTAGTGACACTATGTTTGTCTATGTATTCACACATGTATTATGTTTCCGGTTAATACAATTCTAGCATGAATAATAAACATTTATCATGATATGAGGAAATAAATAATAACTTTATTATTGCCTCTAGGGCATATTTCCTTCAGTGTCTCCTTATGATGCAAAATAATGATTCCTCCACCTGACAGCGGGGACCCACGGGAAGGTGATAACCCACAAGTATAGGGGATCGTTTGTAGCCTTCTTTGATAAATAAGAGTGTCGAACCCAACGAGGAGCTAAAGGTAGAACAAATATTCCCTCAAGTTCTATCGACCACCGATACAATTCTACGCACACTTGACGTTTGCTTCACCTAAAACAACTATGAAACTATTTTGCAAGAATAAAACTACGAATAAAGTGCAAGAAAATAAAAGTAGATAGAATTTGCCAACAAGAAAGTCATTTGTCCCTAGGTGATCGATAACTAAACCGGTGATCATTGTTGCAATTTTATATGAGGGAGAGGCATGAGCTAACATATTTTCTCTATTTGGATCATATGCACTTATGATTGGAACTCTAGCAAGCATCCGCAACTACTAAATATCATTAAGATCGTGAAACCCAACCATAGCATTAAGTATCAAGTCATCTTTATCCCATATGCAATGACCCCCAAACTCAGGTATGTGTATTCTATCACTCACGCCACCCACCATAAGCAAACCATTAACATATTGCAACACCCTACATCGGGGATTCCTCCGTTTGCACGACACGGAGGGCACCGTAGGACATCACCAAAATAAAATATACAACTCAAACCAATCATGATCATCTATCAACCCATAGGACAAAATAGATCTACTCAAACATCATAGGATAACCATAGATCATTTGGAAATAATATATGGAGTTGAGCACCATGTTTAAGTAGAGATTACAGCGGGGAGAAGAGGTGTTACACCGCTGCATAGAGGGGGGGGGGAAGCTGGTGTTGACGGCGGCGAAGTTGTTGGAGTACATCGCCGTCACGATGATTGCCCCGGCGGTGCTCCGGCACCACCGGGAGAGAGGGGGAGAGAGCCCCCTCCTCCATCTTCTTCCTTGGCCTCCTCCCTAGATGGGAGGAGAGTTCCCCCTCTGGTCCATGGCCTCCATAGCGGCGGAGGGGCGGGAGCCCCTCCGAGATTGGATCTGTCTCTCTGTTCTCTTCTGTTTTACGTTCCTGTTTTCTGGCCGAAAATCGTTTCTTAAATTCCCGGAGATCCATAACTCCGATTGCGCTGAAATTTTTACACGATTTTTTTCCATAAATTATCTTTCTTGCGCCCGAAGAAAGGACCCAACTGACTTACACTAGTAGAAAAGGGGGCAAAGGTCCAGGCCGGGTCAGCCCATTAGTCCCGGTTCAGTCCAGAACTGGGAAACCATGGGGGCATTGGACCCGGTTCGTGAGCCCCGGGGGCCGGCCGGGCCACGTGGGCCATTGGTCCCGGTTCGTCTGGACCATTTGGTCCCGATTAGTGGGACGAACCGGGACCAATGGGCCTCGCTCCTGGCCCACCACCATTGGTCCCGGTTGGTGGCTTGAACCGGGACCAATTGTTACAAACTTTAATAGCAAAAAGAATTATCATAAAAGAAAATAAATAAGTAATTAGAATTTTGTTACAAACTTTAATAGCAAAAAGAATTATCATAAAAGAAAATAAATAAGTAATTAGAATTCTGTTCAAAACATTAAAAGCAAAAAGAATTATCATAAAAGAAAATAAATAAGTAATTAGAATTTTGTTACAAACTTTAATAGCAAAAAGAATTATCATAAAAGAAAATAAATAAGTAATTAGAATTCTGTTCAAAACATTAAAAGCAAAAAGAATTATCATAAAATAAAATAAATAAGTAATTAGAATTTTGTTACAAACTTTAATAGCAAAAAGAATTATCATAAAAGAAAATAAATAGGTAATTAGAATTTTGTTCAAAACATTAAAAGCAAAAAGAATTATCATAAAAGAAAATAAATAAGTAATTAGAATTTTGTTATAAACTTTAATAGCAAAAAGAATTATCATAAAAGAAAATAAATAAGTAATTAGAATTTTGTTACAAACTTTATTAGCAAAAAGAGTTATCATAAAAGAAAATAAATAAGTAATTAGATTTTTGTTACAAACTTTAATAGCAAAAAGAATTATCATAAAAGAAAATAAATAGGTAATTAGAATTTTGTTCAAAACATTAAAAGCAAAAAGAATTATCATAAAAGAAAATAAATAAGTAATTAGAATTTTGTTACAAACTTTAATAGCAAAAAGAATTATCGTAAAAGAAAATAAATAAGTAATTAGAAACAAAAAAAGAAAGCAAAAAAACTGGGAAAAAATAAAAAAAGTGCCACCTACAGGGCCACCACGGCCTGCATACGACTATAAACCCATTACTAGGGCCAGGATGCAGTCCCGCAGTAGGCCCAATAGGCCCACAAGCACAGAGAGTGATTTTAGGCCCGTAAGCCTGCAGTAGAGAGGATCTCGAAGTGGTTGGTTCGGCAGGGCTTATGAACCACTCCGAGCCCCTCTCGGCTAGCGAGGTGGGACTAAACATAGCACCGCACCGCGCCAGTTCCAGCACACGACCTTTGGTCCCGGTTGGTGGCACTAACCGGAACTAAAGGGACGCATTGGTCCCAGTTCGTGGCACCAACCGGGAGAAATGGCCCCCTTTAGTCCTGGTTGGTGCCACCAACCGGGACTAAAGGCCTCTGTTTCCCGCCCCTTGGGCTGCTGAAAAGAGGCCTTTGGTCCCGGTTGGTGCCACCAACCAGGACCAAAGGGTGGCATTTGTCCTGGTTCGTGCCATGAACCGGGACCAATGCTCTGCCTATATAAGCGGCACTGACGAAAATTTGGTTCAGTTCCTTCTTCCCCGCCGCCCGACGCATCCAAGCTGCCCGTCCGTCTCCGCCTCGCCGTCGCCGTCGTCGCCCCGCGCCGTCGCGCGCCGCCCCGACGCCGTCGCCGCCCCCCGCCCCGCGCCCCGTGCCCCGCTGGCCCCTGCCCGTCGCCGCCCCGCCCCGGCCCGCGCCGCACCACCGCCTCACCGTCGACCGTCGCCGCGCCGCCCCGCCCCGCGCCGTCGCCGTCCCCGACACCGTCGCCGTCGCCGTCCCCGACACCGTCGCCATGAGCAACTAATTTATATGTGTAGTAATTTTTTTGTTAGATCTTTTTGTAGTTTCATAGATTTTTTTGTTAGATGTGTAGTAATTTAGATGTGTAGTTGATAGATTTTTCTGTCAGATTTTTTTCATATTGTGTAATTAATTAGTTCATATTGTGTTAGATTTTTTTCTATTAATAGATTTTTTATGCAAAGATGTTTGTATGTTCATATATATGCATGTTTGTATGTTCATATATATGCAAAGATCGAATATGTCAATTTTTTATGATTTTTTCTGTTCATAGAATTTTTATGCTTTTTTTCTATTCATAGATTTTTTATGATTTTTTTCTGTTGTATTTTTTTCATAGAATTTTAATGATTTTTTTGTTCATAGTATTTCTTTGTCAATTTATTGTGTATGTATAGGAAAATTGTGAATGATAGAAGTCATTTATGAATATGTTCATATTTAGAATAGAGGAAAAAGGAAAAAATAAGAAGAAAGTGTTTAATATAATTAGTTAAAAAAATAGAACTATAGTTAAACTAGTTTATTTTTAGTAAGTACTACTTTATTTTATTTATAGTAAGTGCTTCATATATAGTTGAACTAGCTATAGTTGATTTAATAAGCTACTTTATTTTACTATATATAGAAGTAGTTTGTTTTTAGTAAGTACTACTTTATTTATTTATAGTAAGTGCTTAGTAGTTGAACTAGTTGATTTAATTAATAAAGCTACTTTATTTAACTATATATAGAAGTAGTTCCCACATCGACGTCGGCGATGCCTATCCCGCATCCTCGTCGTCGTCGACTCGGCAGTGGAGGCCTGCTTGATCAGGGCCATGTTCGGGACTGGGCTCCGCCGGGCTGGTATTGGGAGGTGCTACCTTCCGGGGGACGTAGGTTGGTGAGGAGGCAACCCGTTGTTGACCCGATCCTTTTTTGGTGGCGGTCGCGTGGGCCAGTGACGGTGCCGAGACTTCCGGACACCGCGGAGGTGGTACGTCACCGTGTCAGCGAGGAGGACGAGCACGTCCGTCGCTACATGGTTGCATTGGAGGGCAGGTTCGACAATACCTGACAGGTTCTTCAGGGATCTCACTGGAGCTATGATCCTATGATGGTTCCTTATCTTTGGGTGTCCACCGCCCGCGACGATACCCGTCGGGCGCTACGGTTCTAGCTGTATTAGTGATGCTATATGTATGATAGTATTCTAGGAGTATTAGTGATAATATTCGACGATGTACGGACACAAGAGATGATGTACTTTTGCTTATAATTGAATGCATGCATGCTAATTTGAATACTACTTTATTTTATGATTTGGTTTTTCTTATTGAATGCTCGTATTAGAAAAGTACTCCTACTTTGAATGCTAAAATTGGAGAGCACTATGCAGAAATCTAGGAGCCCCCTCCATCATCCACGCCATCGTGGGGGTAGCTTCTCCTTCATTCCCGTGTGCTAGATAATTTGGTATAATAATGCACTCGGGAATGAAAGGAGGAGCTACGTACCATCACCGATAGTCAACCCGTGATTAATAATAATGATCTAATTTAGGTTTTTTAGTACATATATTTATTTGTACAAGTTTAATATTTGAATTATGAACATAGGCCGGAAATTTCGTACTCGGACGACTAAAACCGCCCGGGGGAGTGCGACTGGTGCCACGACGACCGAGGTATGTGCGATAGGTTCATTGAGCTGGACGAAGATTGGCGCTTCAGCATTAAGCTCGAGGAGACCTTCGATGTTCATACGGTACGCAACGACGACAATAGTTTTTTTCATAATTAAGCACGACTTCAACTATTTTAACGTGTATTTTTCATCTTTTCCAATTCGACTAGCTTATCCCATGCTATGCAAGACGCTATGTCTTGGAGAGGATGGGTTTTGAAGACCATGAAAGTATGGAAACCAAAAAAATTCTCCTAAGGACCCATCATGGTGTGGATTTTCAAGTAAATATTTACAATGCTGAGAGTGTAACCCATTTTGGTTGCAAAAATTGGGAAGCACTTTGCAAGATGTATGGTTTTGATGAGGGTATGCTTGTCACCTGAAGGAAATATGCCCTAGAGGAAATAATAAAGTTATTATTTATTTCCTTATATCATGATAAATGTTTATTATTCATGCTAGAATTGTATTAACCGGAAACATAATACATGTGTGAATATATAGACAAACAGAGTGTCACTAGTATGCCTCTACTTGACTAGCTTGTTAATCAAAGATGGTTATGTTTCCTAACCATGAACAAGGAGTTGTTATTTGATTAATGAGATCACATCATTAGTTGAATGATCTGATTGACATGACCCATTCCGTTAGCTTAGCACCCGATCGTTTAGTATGTTGCTATTGCTTCCTTCATGACTTATACATGTTCCTCTGACTATGAGATTATGCAACTCCCGTTTACCGGAGGAACACTTTGTGTGCTACCAAACGTCACAACGTAACTGGGTGATTATAAAGGTGCTCTACAGGTTTCTCCAAAGGTACTTGGTGAGTTGGTGTATTTCGAGATTAGGATTTTTCACTCCGATTGTCGGAGAGGTATCTCTGGGCCCTCTCGGTAATGCACATCACTATAAGCCTTGCAAGCAATGTGACCAATGAGTTGGTTACGGGATGATGCATTACGTAACGAGTAAAGAGACTTGCCGGTAACGAGATTGAACTAGGTATTGGATACCGACGATCGAATCTCGGGCAAGTAACATACCGATGACAAAGGGAACAACGTATGTTGTTATGCGGTTTGACCGATAAAGATCTTCGTAGAATATGTAGGAACCAATATGGGCATCCAGGTCCCGCTATTGGTTATTGACTGGAGACGTGTCTCGGTCATGTCTACATTGTTCTCGAACTGTAGGGTTTGCACGCTTAAAGTTTCGATGACAGTTTCATTATGAGTTTATGTATTTTGATGTACCGAAGGTTGTTCGGAGTCCCGGATGTGATCACGGACATGACGAGGAGTCTCGAAATGGTCGAGACATAAAGATTGATATATTGGATGACTATATTCGGACACCGGAATAGTTCCGGGAGTTTTCGGAGAAAAACCGGAGTACCGGAGGGTTACCGGAACCCCCCCGGGAAGTAATGGGCCTTGATGGGCCCTATTGGAGAAAGAGAGGGGCCGGCCAGGGCAAGTGGCGCACCCCCTCCCCTTGAGTCCGAATAGGACAAGGAAGGGGTGGGGGGGGGGGGGCGGCGCCCCCTTGCCTTCCCCCTCTCCTACTCCTTCCTTCCCCCTCCTTCTTGGATTAGGAAAAGAAGGGGAAAACCTACTTGGAGTAGGTTTCCCCCTCCTAGGGCACGCCTCCCCCTTAGGCCGGCCCCCTCCTCCCTCCCTCCTTTATATACGGGGGCGGGGGGCACCCCATAGACACACAAGTTGATCATCGTGATTGTTCCTTAGCCGTGTGCGGTGCCCCCCTCCACGATATTACACCTCAGTCATATTGGAGCGGTGCTTAGGCGAAGCCCTGCGACAGTTGAACATCAAGATCGTCACCACGCCGTCGTGCTGACGAAACTCCTCCCCGTACCTCTGCTGGATCGGAGTTCGGGGTGCGTCATCGAGCTGTACGTGTGTCAAGAACTCGGAGGTGCCGGAGTAACGGTGCTTGGATCGGTTGGACCGGGAAGACGTACGACTACTTCCTCTACGTTGCGTCAACGCTTCCACTTCGGTCTACGAGGGTACGTAGACAACACTCTCCCCTCTCGTTGCTATGCATCACCATGATCTTGCGTGTGCGTAGGAACTTTTTTGAAATTACTACGTTCCCCAACAGTGGCATCCGAGCCTAGGTTTTATGGTTTGATGTTATATGCACGATTAGAACACAAGTGAGTTGTGGGCGATATAAGTCATACTGCTTACCATCATGTCATACTTTGGTTCAGTGGTATTGTTGGATGAAGCGGCCCAGACCGACATTACGCGTATGCTTACGCGAGACTGGTTTTACCGCCGTGCTTTGCACACAGGTGACTAGCGGGTGTCAGTTTCTCCAACTTTAGTTGAACCGGGTGTGGATACGCCCGGTCCTTGCGAAGGTTAAAACAGCATGAACTTGACAAACTATCGTTGTGGTTTTGATGCGTAGGTGAGATTGGTTCTTGCTTAAGCCCGTAGCAGCCACGTAAAACTTGCAACAACAAAGTAGAGGACGTCTAACTTGTTTTTGCAGGGCATGTTGCGATGTGATATGGCCAAGACGTGATGCTATATTTTATTGTATGAGATGATCATGTTTTCTAACCGAAGTTATCGGCAACTGGCAGGAGCCATATGGTTGTCTCTTTATTGTATGAAATGCAAACGCCCTGTAATTGCTTTACTTTATCACTAAGCGGTAGTGATAGTCGTAGAAGCAATAGATGGCGTAAACGACAACGATGCTACGATGGAGATCAAGGTGTCGTGCCGGTGACGATGGTGATCATAATGGTGCTTCGAAGATGGAGATCACAAGCACAAGATGATGATGGCCATATCATATCACTTATATTGATTGCATGTGATGTTTATCCTTTATGCATCTTATCTTTCTTTGATTGACGGTAGCATTTTAAGATGATCTCTCACTAAAAATTATCAAGAAGTGTTCTCCCTGAGTATGCACCGTTGCCAAAGTTCGTCGTGCCCAGACACCACGCGATGATTGGGTCTGATAAGCTCTACGTCCATCTACAACGGGTGCAAGCCAGTTTTGCACACGCAGAATACTCAGGTTAATCTTGACGAGCCTAGCCTATGCAGATATGGCCTCGGAACACGGAGACCGAAAGGTCGAGCGTGAATCATATAGTAGATATGATCAACATAAGATGTTCACCATTGAAAACTACTCCATCTCACGTGATGATCAGTTATGGTTTAGTTGATTTGGGTCACGTGATCACTTAGATGACTAGAGAGATGTCTGTCTAAGTGGGAGTTCTTAAGTAATATGATTAATTGAACTTAAAATTTATCATGAACTTAGTACCTGATAGTATCTTGCTTGTCTATGTTGATTGTAGATAGATGGCCCGTGCTGTTGTTCCGTTGAATTTTAATGCATTCCTTGAGAAAGCTAAGTTGAAAGATGATGGTAGCAACTACGCGGACTGGGTCCGTAACTTGAGGATTATCCTCATTGCTGCACAGAAAAATTACGTCCTGGAAGCACCACTGGGTGCCAGGCCTGCTGCTGATGCAACTGACGACGTTAAGAACGTCTGGCAGAGCAAAGCTGATGACTACTCGATAGTTCAATGTGCCATGCTTTACGGCTTAGAACCGGGACTTCAACGACGTTTTGAACGTCATGGAGCATATGAGATGTTCCAGGAGTTGAAGTTAATATTCCAGAAGAATGCCCGGATTGAGAGATACGAAGTCTCCAATAAGTTCTATAGCTGCAAGATGGAGGAGAATAGTTCTGTCAGTGAGCACATACTCAAGATGTCTGGGTATTGTAATCACTTGATTCAACTGGGAGTTACTCTTCCGGATGATAGCGTCATTGACAGAATTCTCCAATCCCTTCCACCAAGCTACAATAGCTTCGTGATGAACTATAATATGCAAGGGATGGATAATACGATTCCCGAGCTCTTCGCAATGCTAAAGGCTGCGGAGGTAGAAATCAAGAAGGAGCATCAAGTGTTGATGGTCAACAAGACCACTAGTTTCAAGAAAAAGGGCAAAGGGAAGAAGAAGGGGAACTTCAAGAAGAACAGCAAACAAGTTGCTGCTCAAGAGAAGAAACCCAAGTCTGGACCTAAGCCTGAAACTGAGTGCTTCTATTGCAAGCAGACTGGTCACTGGAAGCGGAACTGCCCCAAGTATTTGGCGGATAAGAAGGATGGCAAGGTGAACAAAGGTATATGTGATATACATGTTATTGATGTGTACCTTACTAGAGCTCGCAGTAGCACCTGGGTATTTGATACTGGTTCTGTTGCTAATATTTGCAACTCGAAACAGGGACTATGGATTAAGCAAACACTGGCAAAGGACGAGGTGACGATGCGCGTGGGAAATGGTTCCAAAGTCGATGTGATCGCGGTCGGCACGCTACCTCTACATCTACCTTCGGGATTAGTATTAGACCTAAATAATTGTTATTTGGTGCCAGCGTTGAGCATGAACATTATATCTGGATCTTGTTTAATGCGAGACGGTTATTCATTTAAATTAGAGAATAATGGTTGTTCTATTTATATGAGTAATATCTTTTATGGTCATGCACCCTTGAAGAGTGGTCTATTTTTGATGAATCTCGATAGTAGTGATACACATATTCATAGTGTTGAAGCCAAAAGATGCAGAGTTGATAATGATAGTGCAACTTATTTGTGGCACTGACGTTTAGGTCATATCGGTGTAAAGCGCATGAAGAAACTCCATACTGATGGTCTTTTGGAACCACTTGATTATGAATCACTTGGTACTTGCGAACCGTGCCTCATGGGCAAGATGACCAAAACACCGTTCTCCGGTACTATGGAGAGAGCAACAGATTTGTTAGAAATCATACATACAGATGTATGTGGTCCAATGAATGTTGAGGCTCGTGGCGGATATCGTTATTTTCTCACCTTCACAGATGATTTAAGCAGATATGGGTATATCTACTTAATGAAGCATAAGTCTGAAACATTTGAAAAGTTCAAAGAATTTCAGAGTGAAGTTGAAAATCATCGTAACAAGAAAATAAAGTTTCTACGATCTGATCGTGGAGGAGAATATTTGAGTTACGAGTTTGGTCTACACTTAAAACAATGTGGAATAGTTTCGCAACTCACGCCACCCGGACCACCAAAGCGTAATGGTGTGTCCGAACATCGTAATCGTACTTTACTTGATATGGTGCGATCTATGATGTCTCTTACAGATTTACCGCTATCGTTTTGGGGTTATGCTTTAGAGACAGCCACATTCACATTAAATAGGGCACCATCAAAATCCGTTGAGACGACACCTTATGAACTATGGTTTGGCAAGAAACCAAAGTTGTCGTTTCTTAAAGTTTGGGGCTGCGATGCTTATGTGAAAAGCTTCAACCTGATAAGCTCGAACCCAAATCGGAGAAATGTGTCTTCATAGGATACCCAAAGGAGACAATTGGGTACACCTTCTATCACAGATCCGAAGGCAAGACATTCGTTGCTAAGAATGGATCCTTTCTAGAGAAGGAGTTTCTCTCGAAAGAAGTGAGTGGGAGGAAAGTAGAACTTGATGAGGTAACTGTACCTACTCCCTTGTTGGAAAATAATACATCACAGGAACCGGTTTCTGTAACGTCAAAACCAACTAGTGAGGAAGTTGATGATGATGATCATAGAACTTCAGATCAAGTTACTACAGAACCTCGTAGGTCAAACAGAGTAAGATCCGCACCAGAGTGGTACGGTAATCCTATTCTGGAAGTCATTCTACTAGATCATGATGAACCTACGAACTATGAAGAAGCGATGGTGAGCCCAGATTCCGCAAAATGGCTTGAAGCCATGAAATCTGAGATGGGATCCATGTATGAGAACAAAGTATGGACTTTGGTTGACTTGCCCGATGGTCGGCAAGCAATTGAGAATAAATGGATCTTCAAGAAGAAGACTGACGCTGACGGTAATATTACTGTCTACAAAGCTCGACTTGTTGCAAAAGGTTGTCGACAAGTTCAAGGGGTTGACTACGATGAGACCTTCTCACCTGTAGCGATGCTTAAGTCTGTCCGAATCATGTTAGCAATTGCCGCATTTTATGATTATGAAATTTGGCAAATGGATGTAAAAACTGCATTCCTGAATGGATTTCTGGAGGAAGAGTTGTATATGATGCAACCAGAAGGTTTTATCGATCCAAAGGGAGCTAACAAAGTGTGCAAGCTCCAGCGATCCATTTATGGACTGGTGCAAGCCTCTCAGAGTTGGAATAAACGTTTTGATAGTGTGATCAAAGCATTTGGGTTTATACAGACTTTTGGAGAAGCCTGTATTTACAAGAAAGTGAGTGGGAGCTCTGTAGCATTTCTAATATTATATGTGGATGACATATTATTGATTGGAAATGATATAGAATTTCTGGATAGCATAAAGGGATACTTGAATAAAAGTTTTTCAATGAAAGACCTCGGTGAAGCTGCTTACATATTGGGAATTAAGATCTATAGAGATAGATCAAAACGCTTAATTGGACTTTCACAAAGCACATACCTTGACAAAGTTTTGAAGAAGTTCAAAATGGATCAAGCAAAGAAAGGGTTCTTGCATGTATTGCAAGGTGTGAAGTTGAGTAAGACTCAAAGCCCGACCACTGCAGAAGATAGAGAGAAAATGAAAAATGTTCCCTATGCTTCAGCCATAGGCTCTATCATGTATGCAATGCTGTGTACCAGACCTAATGTGTGCCTTGCTATAAGTTTAGCAGGGAGGTACCAAAGTAATCCAGGAGTGGATCACTGGATAGCGGTCAAGAACATCCTAAAGTACCTGAAAAGGACTAGGGATATGTTTCTCGTATATGGAGGTGACAAAGAGCTCATCGTAAATGGTTACGTTGATGCAAGCTTTGACACTGATCCAGATGATTCTAAATCACAAACCGGATACGTGTTTACATTAAACGGTGGAACTGTCAGTTGGTGCAGTTCAAAGCAAAGCGTCGTGGCGGGATCTACGTGTGAAGCGGAATACATAGCTGCTTCGGAAGCAGCCAATGAAGGAGTCTAGATGAAGGAGTTCATATCCGATCTAGGTGTCATACCTAGTGCATCGGGTCCAATGAAAATCTTTTGTGACAATACTGGAGCGATTGCCTTAGCGAAGGAATCCAGATTTCACAAGAGGACCAAGCACATCAAGAGACGCTTCAATTCCATCCGAGATTTAGTCCAGGTGGGAGACATAGAGATTTGCAAGATACATACGGATCTAAATGTTGCAGACCCGTGACTAAGCCTCTTCCACGAGCAAAACATGATCAACACCAAGACTCCATGGGTGTTAGAATCATTACTATGTAATCTAGATTATTGACTCTAGTGCAAGTGGGAGACTGAAGGAAATATGCCTTAGAGGCAATAATAAAGTTATTATTTATTTCCTTATATCATGATAAATGTTTATTATTCATGCTAGAATTGTATTAACCGGAAACATAATACATGTGTGAATATATAGACAAACAGAGTGTCACTAGTATGCCTCTACTTGACTAGCTTGTTAATCAAAGATGGTTATGCTTCCTAACCATGAACAAGGAGTTGTTATTTGATTAATGAGATCACATCATTAGTTGAATGATCTGATTGACATGACCCATTCCATTAGCTTAGCACCCGATCGTTTAGTATGTTGCTATTGCTTCCTTCATGACTTATACATGTTCCTATGACTATGAGATTATGCAACTCCCGTTTACCGGAGGAACACTTTGTGTGCTACCAAACGCCACAACGTAACTGGGTGATTATAAAGGTGCTCTACAGGTGTCTCCAAAGGTACTTGTTGAGTTGGCGTATTTCGAGATTAGGATTTGTCACTCCGATTGTCGGAGAGGTATCTCTGGGCCCTCTCGATAATGCACATCACTATAAGCCTTGCAAGCAATGTGACCAATGAGTTGGTTACGGGATGATGCATTACGTAACGAGTAAAGAGACTTGCCGGTAACGAGATTGAACTAGGTATTGGATACCGACGATCGAATCTCGGGCAAGTAACATACCGATGACAAAGGGAACAACGCATGTTGTTATGCGGTTTGACCAATAAAGATCTTCGTAGAATATGTAGGAACCAATATGGGCATCCAGGTCCCGCTATTGGTTATTAACCGGAGACGTGTATCGGTCATGTCTACATTGTTCTCGAACCATAGGGTCTGCACGCTTAAGGTTTTGATGACAGTTTCATTATGAGTTTATGTATTTTGATGTACCGAAGGTTGTTCGGAGTCCCGGATGTGATCACGGACATGACGAGGAGTCTCGAAATGGTCGAGACATAAAGATTGATATATTGGATGACTATATTCGGACACCGGAATAGTTCCGGGAGTTTTCGGAGAAAAACCAGAGTACCGGAGGGTTACCGGAACCCCCCCGGGAAGTAATGGGCCTTGATGGGCCCTATTAGAGAAAGAGAGGGGCCGGCCAGGGCAAGTGGCGCGCCCCCTCCCCTTGAGTCCGAATAGGACAAGGAAGGGGGGGGGCGCCCCCTTGCCTTCCCCCTCTCCTACTCCTTCCTTCCCCCTCCTTCTTGGATTAGGAAAAGATGGGGGAAACCTACTTGGAGTAGGTTTCCCCCTCCTAGGGCACGCCTCCCCCTTAGACCGGCCACCTCCTCCCTCCCTCCTTTATATACGGGGGCGGGGGGCACCCCATAGACACACAAGTTGATCATCGTGATCGTTCCTTAGCCGTGTGCGGTGCCCCCCTCCACGATATTACACCTCGGTCATATTGTAGCGGTGCTTAGGCGAAGCCCTGCGACAGTTGAACATCAAGATCGTCACCACGCCGTCGTGCTGACGAAACTCCTCCCCGTACCTCTGCTGGATCGGAGTTCGGGGTGCGTCATCGAGCTGTACGTGTGTCAAGAACTCGGAGGTGCCGGAGTAACGGTGCTTGGATCGGTTGGACTGGGAAGACGTACGACTACTTCCTCTATGTTGCGTCAATGCTTCCGCTTCGGTCTACGAGGGTATGTAGACAACACTCTCCCCTCTCGTTGCTATGCATCACCATGATCTTGCGTGTGCGTAGGAATTTTTTTGGAATTACTACGTTCCCCAACATCACCACAGATCTTGGTGATCCTACAATCGAGCAAGACAATATGGAGATTTGGGTCCTTGTGGATACACCTCCAATTCTTCCCCCATGTGAGCTTAACATAGTTATTAAGTAATTTATATTGTTTATTTCAAAATAGTTGACAACTTATTTCCATTGACAGCTTATTTTGATTGTTCAAAGAATGTGCGGAAGATGGTAGACAAAACCCACTACACTGATGGCTCCGAATTAACTTATAAGGAGAAAAATCATCTGATCGCATTTTGTACTGATCTTGAGAATTACAATGTGTACAATCGAACTCCTCAACATTATGGTCAATACATGCCACTAGTGCACGTGTTGAACTACGATAACTACCATGGAGATACCCTGGTAAGATTTTTTACTATTATGACATCCGTGTATCTTTTTGCATACTTCTAAAACTAGTACATCATTGCTAACTACGAAGTTATTACTATGTTTTTCAACAGAGAATCCCAGAGGATTGTGTGCCTCATTTGATGTATCAGAATGGCAGCCTTCATGTTTTGAACATATATCCAGGTCATCCTACGAATCTCAACTGTCCATACCAGATTTCTAAAAGAAGTGGAGACATGACAATCAAAGAATGGAAAAAATGTATGGACAGTCGTAAGGAGCTTCTTGGAAGCAAAAGGAAGCGAAGCGCAAGAATTGGAGACAGGATGATCTCCATTCTTCATAATGGAGAGTCAGGGTCTATATTGTTTTATGCTATTTTACCTTAAGGGTGTTTAGGTCCTACCTGATACTGATGATCATGTGCTAAGAACAATTATGTAGGGCTGGGTTCGATGATTATGAGGATGATGATCGTATGACTTATTATTAATAAGGAGTAGAAGTTGTATGATGATGCATGATTAGTAGGACTTGTTATTATATATGATGATGTATGATGCGAGCATGCATGAGTTATTATATATCCGCGGGTGAAATGAACATAGCAGTAGCGTTGGTAAACCAAGGACGAAGATATAAGAGAGGACACTTCTCTCTATTAGCTAGCTAATAACAACCTAAAAATAACCCCCAAAACCCCTAAACCCCTAAACCAACCACTTTTTTTTAAAAAAAGAAAAACCTCAGCTCCAGCCAGCTGCTGACGCGTGGAAGCCTTTTGGTCCCGGTTTATGTCACCAACCGGGACCAAAGGCCCCCCTGCCTGGGCTGCCGACAGTGGCCACGTGGATGCCCATCTGTCTAGGTTCATGTAAGAACCGGGACTAAAGGGGGAGGTATTAGTAACGACCCATTAGTCCCGGTTCATGAACCGGGACTAAAGGCCCTTACGAACCGAGACAAATGCCCTGTTTTCTACTAGTGTTACGGGGAGGGCATAAGACACCTGGGCACGCCAGGGGGTGCCCAACGCGCCCTAGTGGGTTGTGGAGGCCGTGGGCCTCTATTAGCATTGATTCCACCTCGCAAAAATCATAAATATTCCAAAATAATTCTCCGTAAAGTTTCATCACAGTTGGACTACGTTTGATATGGATATTCTGCAAAACAAATAATGCAACAAACATGAACGGGCATTGGGCACTGGATCAATAGGTTAGTCCAATAAATCATATAAAATGATGCCAAAAATATGTGAAAGTTGTATAATATTGGCATGAAACAATCAAAAATTATAGATACGACGGAGACGTATCAAAAGGGCCTCTGTATTTTGCAAAAATAATTGTTTCCCCCTGACAGTTGGGACCCACTAGCTACATCGTCCTATGGAAGGAAGTGCCTCCTTACCCGCTGGCAGCTGGGACCAACCAGGTCGAAGCGTACGTAGCGTTATCTGTCTGGTCACGAACCTGTACATACATAGCGGTCGATCAGTCTCTCTGTAGCAATGAACCGTGGCCGAGTAAGGAGAGACATGTGCCGTAGTAGAGCCACCGACGTAGCATGTCATGCAGTCCCATCTATATTGTGTACACGTACGTACATGCACGCTACAAGAAAGTAAGTACGGCTACATACGTACATACGGGCGGGGTCTCAAATGCGTACAACAACGACGTCCTGTTCATTGACAGCCAACCGCTGGGTCGGAATGAAGGAAACAACGTTGTGTTCATCGGGAGGCAACCGACTAGGTCGGAATGCGTCATGTTCAACGGGAGCCAACCGACTTGGACGGAACAGCCGAAACAAGGTCTGGCATACCGCAGAACAGAGGAAACGACATTCTGTTCGACCACCTACGGTGGAAATGGGATCCTGTTTATCGGGAGGGGTCTGTCGTACCACAAAACAGAGGAAACAGACTTTTGTTCGGGCGCCTATGGTCGAAATGGGGTCCTGTTGATCGGGAGGGGTCTGGCGTACCGCAAAACGGAAGAAACAGACTTCTGTTCGAGCGCCTACGGTCGAAACGGGTTCCTTTTCACCGGGAGGGGTGTGGTGTACCGCAAAATGGGACTCCACGGGCTACTGTTCATCCGGCCTCCATGAGGTCCTGTTCATCCACCCAAACCGCCTGGGGTGTGGCGGCCTCCTTGGGGAACTGTTCATCTAGCGGCAACTGCCTACTACCACAGGGTCCTGTTCATCCAACCCCCACCCACTACTAGGGAAAACCCTAGCAGTAGCATGGGGCAGATGTCTATCAGTAGCGCACGCGCGCGGGAGGGGGGGCGGGCTACTGATAGTAGTAGCATTCCTCCCGAGACGCGCTACTGCTAATAGCAGCAGCGCCTCTATAACCGCGCTACTACTAACTTTTCCAGTATTTTTTATGCAGCATATTGGCGCTATATTTGTACAACTATTATACAATAGTCTTATCATATGATTTATGATCACGATGAGTTATTATATATATATATACAGTAGTATCTTTCACCCATTGATATATATATAATAACTCATCATGCTCATATAACAACTAAGCATCATCATCATTAATAATAACTCATCATCGTTATCATAATAAAAAGTCATACTCATCATCATCATAGTCATTTAACAACTTCTACTCGTTATCATAATAACAAGTCATACGCATCATCATCATAGTCATCTAACCAACCCTACTTAATGGTTCTTAGCACATGATCATGAGTATTAGCTAGGGACCTACTACCCTCTCTAAGGTGAAATAGCATAAAACAAGATAGCCCTTGACATTCCATTATGGAGAATGGAGATTATCCTGTCTCCAATTCTTGCGCTTCACACAATGTTGCTTCCAAGTAGATCCTTGTTCATACATTTTTTTTCTATTATTTGATTGTCATGTCTTCATCGCTTTCATAAATCCGGTATGAACAACAGTGAAGCCTAGGCGGACTTGGCCGTAAGGTAATAACATCAAGGCGACCTTTCGGAAACATTAGATCAGGCACACAATCCTTCGGGATTTTCTGTTGAAAAACATAATAATAACATCGTAGTTAGCAATGTAGTTTAGATTTAGAAGAATGTATGCAAAAGATGCACGGATGTCGTAATAGTAAAAAATCTGACCATGCCATCTCCGTGGATGTTGCCATAGTTCAACAAGGGCACTAGTGGCACGTATTGACCATAATGTGCAGGAGTTTCATAATTGATATTGTAATTCTCAACATCAATAATAAATGAGATAAGATGATCTTTCTCCTCATAAGTTAATTCAGATTCATCAATGTAGTAGGTTCTGTCTACCATCTTCCGTACATTTTTTGAAGAATCAAAATAAGCTGTCAATGGAAATAAGATGTCAACTATTTTGAAATAAACAATATAAATTACTTAATAAATATGTTTGAGAAACTCACATAGAGGTAGAAGTGGAAGCATATCAACAAGGACCCAAATGTCGATATTCTCTTTGTCGATGTCATCTTCATCAAGATCGAAGGTCACATGCATACCCTCCTGAAAACCATACGCCTTGCACAGTGCTTCCCAATTCGAGCAATCAAAATAGGATACGCTCTCCGAATTGTATAGCTTTACGGGAAAAGCATAACCATGATGGGTCCTGATGTCTACTACACAACTTGTTCTTGTAGACTCGTGTTGGGCCTCGAAGCACAAAGTTTTGTAGGACAGTAGCAATTTTCCCTCAAGTGGATGACCTAAGGATTATCAATACATGGGAGGCGTTGGATGAAGATGGTCTCTCTCAAACAACCCTGCAACCAAATACAAGAAATCTCTTGTGTCCCCAACACACCCAATACAATGGCAAATTGTATAGGTGCATTAGTTCGGCGAAGAGATGATAATAAAAGTGTAATATGGATGGTAGAAATATATTTTTATAATCTGAATAAATAAAAACAGCAAGGTAGCGAACGATAAAAGTGAGCACAAGCGGTATTGCAATGCTTGAAAACAAGGCCTAGGGTACGTACTTTCGCTAGTGCAATCTCTCAACAGTGCTAATATAATTGGATCATATAACCATCCCTCAACATGCGATGAAGAATCACTCCAAAGTTCCTATCTAGCGGAGAACATAAGAAGAAATAGTTTGTAGGGTACGAAACCACCCCGAAGCTATTCTTTCTGATCGATCTATCCAAGAGTTCGTACTAAAATAACACCAAATAATTTCAGATTCATAATACTCAATCCAACACAAAGAATGTCAAAGAGTGCCCCAAGATTTCTACCAGAGAAACAAACACAAGAACGTGCATCAACCCCTATGAGTAGATTACCCCAATGTGTCGGTGTACAAAAGTAGGGGCTCTCCTTTTGACCCCTTTACTTGTGCACGGGCAGTCAGAGCCTCCTGCCACGGACGCACATAACAGGGCAAGGAAAGGGAAGCCGGAGAGAAGCCGAAGGCACAAGGCGAACAAAGCAACGACAAGGACCAAGGCCACAAAGATCAGATGGGCGAAGCAGGTTTCCCCGGCAAGGACCCTTGCCGGGGCAGCTCGCCCCACGCCAACAGAGTGAGCCACCCTTGAGCCCACGGCCGCCAACACCATCCTCAACGTGGGGCCAGGGCTCCGGAGGCACCTCTGTGGTGGCATGCAGATCTTTGTGAAGACAAAGACATAGTCAAAATCAAATGAGGATAGGAAGGCAGCCATCCTCACCGAAGAAACCCACAAGACCTCCGGCAAGATCCTTGACGGGGACGCCTGCACGCCACGGGAAGACCCTTGCCGGGCCACCAGGCAAGACCCTTACCGGGCCACCCGGCAAGGCCCTCGCCAAGCGCACCAGCAGGGCCACCGTCAGGCCCGCACCAGCCAAGCCTCTGCCGCCGTTCGCATGCAGCTGCCGACTCAACCAGCTGGGTAGGCACCTTCGTGGCAACATGCAGCCCTTCGTGGAGGCTCCACCATCGCGCCACCTCAGCTGCCTGCCTGCCTACATGGCACCGCATGCATCACTGGCCAGGGCGCGTGTCGAAGCTCGGAGGAGCAGCGACGGACGGGACGGGGCTCGCCCTTGTCCCCGATAAAGTGAAGGGACACCTAAGCCTCGCATTAAATGCGATTTATCCTGTAATGCCAGCGATAAGCTCGTGATGCTGTAGCACTTTCCACCTCCTGTGTGCCACTGTGGCAGCCCCTTTTGCCTATAAAAGGAGGCCCATGGCACACGGGAAAAGGATTCGGCTCTTTGGAACCTCGCAGCACCTAGAGCTACTTCAAAAGCTCAAGAACATTAAATACATCCACCAAAGCAGGATCGTAGGGTTTTATGCATCTTTGTGGCCCGAACCTGGGTAAATCCCTTTGTGTCGTCTGCTAGTCCCACTCTTCTCACGATCCCCGCGCCCCGCAACCGTAGAAGGGATTCCAGTGATCCCATAGGTGTCGTTTCCCACCGACATCTTTGGCGCGCCAGGTAGGGGCACAATTGTGAGAATCAGGTCTAGCAGTCGGCCTAGCTGTTCTTCATCGCCACGGATCCTGTGAAGGAGGCGGCCAAGAAGGCGGCGCTGCCCGTTGACGCGAAGGACGCCGAGGCAGTGACGAGAGAGTTAAGTCATCCTGAACTTTAATTTTTTCTCTTTAAATGTAGTGTTATTATCCTGGACGGTTCGGCCTATGTATGGTGAGCCTGTACGCAGAGGGGCCCTCTTGCGATCGGCAACACCCTTCTCTGTTTCGAGCCCGCTCAACAGTTCAAGCGGCTGCGTCGAGAACGGCAGGGTAGCCTTTCGCCATTGGCAACGCTCTTGGTTCTGACTCGAGTCAAGCTCAACAGATTGAGTGGCCGCGCCTAGGGCGGTAAGGTGCTTTGCCAGGCAACAAGCACACCCGACAGGCTAATGGGGATCCATCCTCAAGGCACCGCCCTGGGTTTATGTGCCGGCAAGCCTACCCGATCGACGTGGGGCGAACATACAAAGGAAAATCGAATAGGAAAATAACATGCATAGTTTCAGGGGCACTGCAGAGTTATATCACACAAATTGCCACCGCAGTTCTAACTAAAGATAGCATTGTCTTGGTCATGAACCTGCAGCGGCGACGGAGAACGGGGTGCCTAGTCCCAACGCTGGCACTCCACCCTCTTGATTTTGTTGATGCGGCTGAGGATGGGCTGGATACGCACGTTGAGCGCCGCGATGTCGGCATCCTCCGGCAAGCTCTTAAGCACAGCTCCGAAGTCAAGGTCTGGATGCCAGTGCGCAATCTTGGTGAGCACCCTGGTCATGGTCCCCCAATAGAGTATCCGGGATTCCTCGGCTAGGGAGGCCGCCCGGTTGGAGTGGAGCCGCCCCAGGGCGCCGACGACCTTCTCAAAATATACGGTCAGGTTGGCATTGGGGCTCAGGCTCGCTTCCGGGGCGTACCTCATCTCCGGCATCCCCATAATGGCCAGCTAATCGGCGGCCGAGTTTGCAACGACGGCAAGGCGCTCGAGCCAGCGTTTCTCGCCCGCCTTGTGGTCCTTGAGGTTGGCGGTCTCGTTCATCATCAGCAGCTTCTCCGTCTCCAGCTCCTTGGTCAGGATCCCCTCCCGAGTTCTGGCCTCCGATAGCGTCTCCTCGAGCCCTCCCAGCTTCAGCTTGAGGTCTTTGATGGAGATGTTGGCTTCGGAAAGCTCCCCAGACTTGCTGATGACCTCGCCTTGCGGCACCGTCAGGGCGCCATTGAGCGTGTCCTTCTCCTGGGTCAGCTTCAGAGCTTGCCCCTCTAGTTCCTTTACCCTGCCGGCGTGGGCCTGAGCTTGGGAATTCAGTGCTTCCTGATGCCTCCGCTCCAGCTCTTGGGTCCGCTGCAGGAGGAGCTTGTCCACCTCTTTGTCCTTGCCGCGGAGCGTGGCGGCAAGTTTCTCCTCGCGCTCGGCAAGGTCCTCTTCCTGGGTCTTCAGTGCGGCCTCGCGCTGGGACCGGGCGGCTACGTCTTTGTTGGCCAACTTCTTCACCGTCTCCTGGGCCTTCTCGACGTTGGCCAGCTTCAGGGCGATCTCCAACTCACGGTTGGCCAGCTCGCCCTGGGCGGCCTTCAGTTCGTCCTGGGCCTGGCAGAACCAGTCTTGCACCTCGGCGACGCGCCCTCCAAAGTCCGCCTCCGCCTTCTCCACCAACGCCATCCTAGACTTGGCCTTGTCCAGACGGGCGTGGTGGAGCGCCTGAAGCTTCCGGATGTTGGCGCCCATGTGCTGGAGCAGCCGCTCCTCCTGGGAGCCGGCGCCACCGATGCCCGGCTCATCGATGACTTCGAGCCCGGTGGCAGCAAGCGCCTCCTCATCGAACACCTCTCCCTCAAAAGGAGCCCTGGTGCTCGACGCGCCAAGGAGATGGACGAAGAGGTCGTCGCTTACCCTCAGGTACCTGCCGGAGCCAGAGGCAGCGGAGGAGGAGGGTAGACCGTCAAACGACACCTCCTTGGCAGTGGCCTTGCCGGCTTCCCTAGGAGGCCCCTTGCCGGGCTCTTCGGCAGGCCCCTTGGCGGTATCCTCGGCGGCGCCCCTGGCGCTCTCCTCGGCAGCAGTCCTCTCCGCCTCCGCCACGACATCCGCGGTGACCTCCTTGATGGTGGTGTCGACATCCTCTGAGGAGGGGTCTGGACGCCAAGAAAGAGACAGGGCGGAGCCATGATCGAAAGTCAAAAAAGGAAGGAAAAAAATAGGAAAAAAAGGAATGCAAGCGGAAGTGGAGAGCGAGTGGCTTACCCGTGCCGGGCCCTAAGGCGGGAGTCCCTTCTCCGCCAAGGTCTGACGTCGAGGCGAAGCCACTGGCGCCTGTGTTCTCCCCCTCCTCCTCCGTGTGCATGGCCTCGGCGCTTGGTGCCCTTGCCGGGGACGCCCCTCGGGGCAGCGTGGTCGACGGGGGTGGCACGATGGGAGAAGCCCTCTGCAGCTCCCCTTGGTGTTGCTCCCCTCCTACATTCACGGCAGGGTCAGTGCCAAAGCGTCGCGCATTGCGCATGTTGACAAGGGATGGGTGATGGACTTACGCTGGGGGCTGGGCTGGGGGCTGCTGTCCGGGCTGGCCACTCGCCGAAGTCCTGGCCCTCTTTATCCTCTGGGCCAGCGTCTCCACATCCCTGCAAGATGAAGACAGGTAAGCAGTGTCGTCAGGGGAAGTGCGAGGAATAAGGGAGGAGAGTGAAAGCTTACTATTCGTTCTCTTCCTCCTCCTCCTCTGTTGCTTTCCTCTTTCTCTCTGGGCTGAGAGGCCCGGGGTCTTTCTCCGGGCTCAGGGGCCCGAAGTCAAACGCAATCCCCGCGCCAATGTTTGCCGGCGAGAGGGGAGGTGATGGCGTCGGGGCGCGTTTGGACGACGAAGAAGCAGACGTCTTCTTCTTTGATGCCACAACTTTCGCCGTTTTCTTTATCGCCACCGCCCTCGTCTGGCGCACGGGAGCCTCCTGGGCTGGCCGCAGCTGCATGGCCCGGCCGAGGCGGACTGGATCGCCGGAGGTGGCCCGTCGCAGGACCCGCCTCTTTCTGGTGGCCGGAGGATCGATAGTCGCGGTCCTCTCCTCCTCGGCCTCCTCCTCTGACGACCCGTCGCCGGCGTCTTCAAGGAGGGGAGCCCCGGTGTCAACGCCACTGGCCTCCCTAGCGGCATCTGCCCACTGGAGAACTCCCCCTCCTCCGCCTCCGCCACGGCCTTGTCCACCACGCCGCCGGTGGCTGCCCGCCTCCTTGACGAGCTTTGCCTCCTCCTCGGCACGCCTCACCTCCTCCATCCTGGCGGCGATATAATCCAGCTCCGCCGGAGAGGTGTCCTGGATAAGCCGCGGCTCGGCGGTGACATATACCTCGTGCAGGGTGTCGAAGAACTCTTGCACCGCGAGCTCGTCCGGCTCAACCCAGTTCGGGTCAAGGCCATGCGCGTTGAAGAGCGGCATCATGGCAATGATCTCGTTCCAGTGAGAGTTGTTGCTCAGCGGGACCACCCCCGCCGGCAGCTTGAAGATAGGCTCCTTGTCGACTTTGCCGGCCTTTGCGGCGGCCCTGGCAAGCTTGCCGGACCACTCGACCTCGCCCATGTCGTTGACCTCGAGCTGGAAGATCCGTTGGCACAGATGGGCGTGCCTCAACACCGTCAGGTTGTTGTCGAGGCCGGGGTGGAGCCTCATGATGTCGGCGGCATTCGCGAAGAGCCAGACCGGCCTCCCCTTGTCATGCAGAGGGGCGATTCGTCGGCGGATGAAGTCCGCCCCGATCATCTCGAGGGTAAGCCCGGCCAGGGTGAGCCGAAGAATCCTGGTGGTGGCGATCGTAAGCTTCGCGTCATCGGCGTCGACGTCGCCCCAGTCACCCCCACGGACCGGCGGTTTCTCGCGAACCGTGCAGAATGCTGGCGAGTCCTCCTCCTCAATCCAGCACCACCAGCCCCGCCATTCTTCCCACCTCTCCTTCATGGCGCCGTCCGGGTACGCCCCCTTGGCCCTCGGGATCCAAGCGACACAGCCAGCGATGGCTCCCCCCTTTTTGGATCCAAGGGTAGAAGTAATGGTGAAAGAGCGCTGTGTTGGGGTGCACCCCGACAAAGCCCTCGCAGAGGTGTGCAAAGAGAGCCAAGCACGCCACGGCATTCGGGGTGAAATCCAAGAGGCGGAAGCCGTAGGTGTGCATGATGTCCTTGAAGAAATCAGAGAAGGGGGGACAAAGCCCGCAAGAGAAATAATCGACGAAGAAAGGGTACCGATGCGGGGAGGGCCCGGCGCTGGCAGGGACGACGTGCGTGGCTGGATGCCCCGTTTTCTCTCCCCCGGTCTTCACCCCCCACAGATCCTTGAACATCCCCCAAAGCTCGGGCACGCCAACCGTTCAGGGGAAGTAGGCGGACTGCGCCCGCTGCGCCACCAGCTCGCTCTCCGGCTGCTCCGACACACCGACATCCTTCGCCGCTCCCTTGCTCTTGGCGGACTTTGGGCACCATGGTGGCTGCGGGGAGCGAAAAAGCAGAGGATGGCAAAAGCACGGCGGCGATGGATGAAGGCAGAGAGGCTCGAAAAGAAGGGGGCAGCGGTTCTGAGATTGGAGGAAGGAGCAAGGGGGGGGGGAGTAAAGTGAGCAGCGCACCCGCGGTTATTCCTTTTTATGGGGAAGGCGCGGGCCGCCTCCTTTCCCATTAACTGCGATACGATGCATACGTGCGAGTGCTATTCCACGCATGCCTCCCACGTCATGCGCGCGCATGACCCCCACGTTGCGCGTTCAACGTGGGTCATGGAGAAGCGCAGCGGACGGAGCAGTTACCGCGGTAAAAATCCACCCCAACTGCCCGCGCACCGTTCTGGGCCTGGCCCAACAACGTGTTGCACTTATGTGTGGCCCATGCCCGGGGCTCCTGTCGGTGTACAAAAGTAGGGGCTCTCCTTTTGACCCCTTTACATGTGCACGGGCAGTCAGAGCCTCCCGCCACGGCCGCACATAACAGGGCAGGGAAAGGGAAGCCGGAGAGAAGCCAAAGGCACAAGACGAACAAAGCAACGACAAGGACCAAAGCCACAAAGATCAGATGGGCGAAGAAGGTTTCCCCGGCAAGGACCCTTGCCGGAGCAGCCTCAACGGCCCCGGCAAGACCCTTGCCGGGGCAGCTCGCCCAACGCCAACAGAGTGAGCCACCCTTGAGCCCACGGCCGCCAACACCATCATCAACATGGGGCCAGGGCTCAGGAGGCACCTCTGTGGTGGCATGCAGATCTTTGTGAAGACAAAGACATAGTCAAGATCAAATGAGGATAGGAAGGCAGCCATCCTCACCGAAGAAACCCACAAGACCCCCAGCAAGATCCTTGCCGGGGACGCCTGCGCGCCACGACAAGACCCTTGCCGGGCCACCCGGCAAGACCCTCGCCAAGCGCACCAGCAGGGTCACCGTCAGGCCCGCACCAGCCAAGCCTCCTCCGCCGTTCGCATGCAGCTGCCGACTCAACCAGCTGGGCAGGCACCTGCATGGAAACATGCAGCCCTTCGTGGAGGCTCCACCACCGCGCCACCTCAGCTGCCTGCCTGCCTACATGGCACCGCATGCATCGCTGGCCAGGGCGCGTGTCGAAGCTCGGAGGAGCAGCGACGGATCGGACGGGCCCCGCCCTCGTCCCTGATAAAGTGAAGGGACACCTAAGCCTCGCATTAAATGCGCTTTGTCCTGTAATGCCAGCGATAAGCTTGTGACGCTGTAGCACTTTCCACCTCCTGTGTGCCACTATGGCAGCCCCTTTCGCCTATAAAAGGAGGCCCATGGCACACGGGAAAAGGATTCGGCTCTTTGGAATCTCGCAGCACCTAGAGCTACTTCAAAAGCTCAAGAACACTAAGTACATCCACCAAAGCAGGATCGTAGGGTTTTACGCATCTTTGCGGCCCGAACCTGGGTAAATCCCTTTGTGTCGTCTGCTAGTCCTGCTCTTCTCACGATCCCCGCGCCCCGCAACCGTAGAAGGGATTCCAGTGATCCCATAGGTGTCGTTTCCCACCGACATCTTTGGAGTGCCAGGTAGGGGCGCAATTGTGAGAATCAGGTCTAGCAGTCGGCCTAGCTGTTCTTCATTGCCACGGCTCCTGTGAAAGAGGCGGCCAAGAAGGCGGCGCTGCCCGTTGACGCGAAGGACGCCGAAGCAGTGACGAGAGAGCTAAGTCATCCTGAACTTGTTTTTCTCTTTAAATATAAGGTTATTATCCTGGACGGTTCGGCCTATGTATGGGGAGTCTGTACGCAGAGGGGCCCTCCTGCGATCGGCAACACCCTTGTTCTGTTTCGAGCCGCTCAACAGTTCAAGCGGCCCCGTCAAGAACGGCAGGGTAGCCTTTCGCCATCGGCAACGCTCTCAGTTCTGACTTGAGTCAAGCTCGACAGATCGAGTGACCGCGCCAAGGGCGGTAAGGTGCTTTGCCCGGCAACAAGCACACCCGGCGGACTAATGGGGATCCGTCCTCTAGGCGCCACCCTGGGTTTACGTGCCGACAAGCCTACCCGATCGATGTGGGGCGAACATACAAAGGAAAATCGAACAGGAAAATAACATGCATAGTTTCAGGGGCACTGCAGAGATATATTACACAAATTGCCGCTGCGGTTCTAACTAAAGATAGCATTATCTTGGTCATGAACCTGCAGCAGCGACGGAGAACGGGGTGCCTAGTCCCGACACTGGCCCTCCACCCTCTTGATTTTGTCGATGCGATTGAGGATGGGCTGGATACGCTCGTTGAGCGCCGTGATGTCGGCATCTGATACGTCTCCAATGTATCTATAATTTTTGATTGCTCCATGCTATATTATCTATTGTTTTGGGCAATATTGGGCTATATTATTCACTTTTATATTACTTTTGGGACTAACCTATTAACTGGAGGCCTAGCCCAGATTTGTTGTTTTTTTGCCTATTTCAGTATTTCGAAGAAAAGGAATATCAAACGGAGTCAAAACGGAACGAAATCAACTGGAGAAGTTATTTTCGGAAGGAAACCCACTGGATGGACTTGGACCCCACGTCAGGACCTAAGGGAGGTGCTCACGAGGGTGGGGGGTGCGCCCCTGCCTCGTGGGGCCCCCGAAGGCCCACCGACATACTTCCTGCACCGATATATACCTACGTATCCTAAAACTTCCAGAACAGGAGATTAGATCGGGAGTTTCGCTGCCGCAAGCCTCTGTAGCCAACAAAAACCTCTCGGGAGCCCGTTCCAGCACCCTACCGGAGGGGGAATCCATCACCGGTGGCCATCTTCATCATCCTGGCACTCTCCATGACGAGGAGGGAGTAGTTCACCCTCGGGGCTGAGGGTATGTACCAGTAGCTATGTGTTTGATCTCTCTCTCTCTCTCTCTCTCTCTTGTGTTCTCTCTTGTGTTCCCTCTATGGCATGATCTTGATGTATCCCGAGCTTTGCTATTGTAGTTGGATCCTATGATGTTTCTCCCCCTCTACTCTCTTGTGATGAATTGAGTTTCCCCTTTGAAGTTATCTTATCGGATTGATTCTTTTATGAGAACACTTGATGTATGTCTTGCCGTGCTTATCTGTGGTGACAGTGGGATTTCACGTGCCAGTTGATGTATGTTTTGGTGACCAACTTGCGGGTTTCGCCCATGAACCTATGCATAGGGGTTGGCACACATTTTCTTGACTCTCCGGTCGAAACTTTGGGGCACTCTTTGAAGTACTTTGTGTTGGTTGGATGAATCTGAGATTGTGTGATGCATATCGTATAATCATGCCAACGGATACTTGAGGTTACAATGGAGTATCTAGGTGACATTAGGGTTTTGGTTGATTTGTGTTTTAAGGTGTTATTCTAGTACGAACTTTTTAATAGATCAATCCGAAAGAATAACTTTGAGGTGGTTTCTTACCCTACCATAATCTCTACGTTTGTTCTCCGCTATTAGTGGCTTTGGAGTGACTCTTTGTTGCATGTTGAGGGATTGTTATATGATCTATCTATGTTATTATTGTTGAGAGAACTTGCACTATTGAAAGTATAAACCCTAGGCCATTTTTCCTATCATAGCAATACCGTTTACGCTCACTCTTATCCTTAGTTACCTTGCTGTTTTTATTATTTCAGATTACAATACCCTTTATCTACAATCCATATTGCACTTGTATCACCATCTCTTCGCCGAACTAGTGCACCTATACAATTTACCATTGTATTGGGTGTGTTGGGGACACAAGAGACTCTTTGTTATTTGGTTGCAGGGTTGTTTGAGAGAGACCATCTTCATCCTACGCCTCCCACGGATTGATAAACCTTAGGTCATCCACTTGAGGGAAATTTGCTACTGTCCTACAAACCTGTGCACTTGCAGGCCCAACCACGTGTACAAGAAGAAGGTTGTGTAGTAGACATCAAGCTCTTTTCTGGCGCCGCCGGGGAGGCTAGGTAAGCGGCACTCACACCCCGTCAACTAAACAGTTTCTGGCGCTGTTGCCGGGGAGGTTAGTGCTTGAAGGTATATCTTTAGATCTTGCAATCGAATCTTTTTGTTTCTTGTTTTAGCACTAGTTTAGTTTATAAAAGAAAACTACCAAAAAATGGAATTAAGTTTGCCTCATATGCTTCATCTTTTTAATGTCTTTCGTGAAAATGATGGGAAGGAAAATTGTGCTCAAGTACTAGAAGAAGAATTACATAGAATGCTTGGCAGAAAATATGTGAATAATGAGCATGATTGCAATGTTGTTAGTATGAATTCCTTGAATATCCATGATGCTAATGATATTCAAAGCCACAAGCTTGGGGAAGCTATGTTTGATGAAGATGATATTTTTTGTCCCCCAAGCTTTGATGAGCAAATTTACTATGATGAAAGCATGACTCCTATCTACGATGATTATTGTGATGACACGTATTCTTTAAAGAATAATGATAACCATGAAACTTGTCATCTTGATCTTAAATTTCAATCACATGATAGTTATTTTATTGAGTTTGATCCCACTTTTATTCATGAGAAGAAATTTGCATATGTGGAGAGTAATAAATTTTCTATGCCTGTAGATCATGAAAAGAATGCTTTAGGTGCTGGTTATATTGTTGAATTCATTCATGATGCTACTGAAAATTATTATGAGGGAGGAATATATGCTTGTAGGAATTGCAATAATATCAAGTTTCCTCTCTATGTGCCTAAAGTTTTAAAGTTATGCTTATTTTACCTTCCTATGCAAGTTGATTCTTGTTCTCATAAGTTGTTTGCTCACAAAATACCTATGCATAGGAAGTGGGTTAGACTTAAATGTTCTAGTCATATTCTTCATGATGCTCTCTTTATGTTTCAATTCTTATCTTTTATGTGAGCATCATTGAAATCACCATGCCTAGCTAGGGGCGTTAAACGATAGCGCTTGTTGGGAGGCAACCCAATTTTGTTTTAGTTTCTTTCTTTTTGGTTCTGTTAAGTAATAAATAATCCATCTAGATTCTGTTTAGATGTGTTTTTATGTTTTAATTAGTGTTTGTGCCAAGTAGAACCTTTGGGAAGACTTGGGTGAAGTCTTTATGATCACGCTGTAAAAAACAGAAACTTTAGCACTCACGAGATTAGCTAAAACTTTTTACTGGAGAGTGATATTTAGATGATTATTTTTGAAGATGATTACTAGACAAATTCCTCAGGTCCACAAATTTATTTTAGAATTTTTGTATTTCCAGAAGTTTGCGTTAGTTACAGATTACTACAGACTGTTCTGTTTTTGACAGATTCTGTTTTTCGTGTGTTGTTTGCTTATTTTGATGACTCTATGGCTAGTAAAATAGTTTATAAACCATAGAGAAGTTGGAATACAGTAGGTTTAACACCAATATAATTAAAGAATGAGTTCATTATAGTACCTTGAAGTTGTGTTTTGTTTTCTTTCGCTAACGGAGCTTACGAGTTTTCTGTTAAGTTTTGTGTTGTGAAGTTTTCAAGTTTTGAGTAAAGATTCGATGGACTCTGGAATAAGGAGTGGCAAGATCCTAAGCTTGGGGATGACCAAGGCACCCCAAGGTAATATTCAAGAATAACCAAGTGTCTAAGCTTGGGTATGCCCCGAAAGGCATCCCCTCTTTCGTCTTCATTTATCGGTAACTTTACTTGGAGCTATATTTTTATTCACCACATGATATGTCTTTTGCTTGGAGCGTCATGTCATTTTATTTAGCTTTGCTTGCTGTTTGAATAAAATACCAAGATCTGAAATTATTAAATGGTAGAGTCTTTGAGGGAGTCCTGGACTAGGGGGTGTCCGGACAGCCGGACTATCATCGTCCGCCGGACTCCAAGACTACGAAGATACAAGATTGAAGACTCCGTCCCGTGTCCAGATGGGACTTTCCTTGGCGTGGAAGGCAAGCTTGGCGATACGGATATGTAGATCTCCTACCATTGTAACCGACTCTGTGTAACCCTAGCTTCCTCCGGTGTCTATATAAACCGGAGGGCTTTAGTCCGTAGGACACAACATACATTACAACAATCATACCATAGGCTAGCTTCTAGGGTTTAGCCTCCTTGATCTCGTGGTAGATCCACTCTTGTACTACCCATATCATCAATATTAATCAAGCAGGACGTAGGGTTTTACCTCCATCGAGAGGGCCCGAACCTGGGTAAAACATCGTGTCCCTCGTCTCCTGTTACCATCCGCCTAGACGCACAGTTCGGGACCCCCTACCCGAGATCCGCCGGTTTTGACACCGACATTGGTGCTTTCATTGAGAGTTCCTCTGTGTCGTCACCGATAGGCTTGATGGCATCTTCAACCAACAACGTTGTCCAGGGTGAGACTTTTCTCCCCGGACAGATCTTCGTATTCGGCGGCTTCGCACTGCGGGCTAATTCGCTTGGCCATCTGGAGCAGATCGAAAGCTACGCCCCTGGCCGTCAGGTCAGATTCGGAAGCCTAAACTTCACGGCCGATGTCCACGGAGACTTGATCTTCGACGGACCCGAGCCACAGCCAAGCGCGCCGCACTGTTGCGATGGGCATGATCTAGCTCTGCCGCCGAACAGTGCCTTGGTGGCCGCACATGAATCCGCTTCGGCCATTAGTCCGGAGCCGATCGCCCAGATCGAGGATCGGTGGATAGACACCGCCTCGGGGGCTTCAACTTCCACGGTGATGGAGCCGAACACAGATCTTGTCCCTCGCAAAACTCGTGATTCCGAGGTGCCGGACTCCTTGCCGGACTCCGAACCTCCCACGCCCCTACCAACCAAATCGGATTGGGCGCCGGTTATGGAATTCACCGCCGCGGACATCTTCCAATACTCGCCTTTTGGCGACATCCTGAATTCACTAAAGCACCTCTCATTATCAGGAGAGCCCTGGCCGGACTATGGCCAGGATGGTTGGGGTACGGACGACGAAGAAATTCAGAACCCACCCACCACCCACTTTGTAGCCACTGTCGACGATCTAACCGACATGCTAGACTACGACTCCGACGACATCGACGCTATGGACGACGATGCTGGAGACGAACAGGAACCAGCGCCTACAGGGCACTGGAAGACCACCTCGTCATACGACATATATATGGTGGACACCCCAAAAGACGGGGACGGCGAAGAAGCAGCAGAGGCGGACTCTTTAAAGAAGCAGCCCAAACGCCGGCGTCAGCGGCGCCGCTCTACATCCCGCCACAGCAAGAATGGTGATTCCGGCAGAGGAGATAATAATACCCCAGAGAGTGCCGAAGACAATCCCCTCCAGCAAGACTCAGCGCAGGAGGACGCAGAAGCAAGCCCTCACGAGAGGGCGGCAGACGAAGAGGTTGAGGATCATAACTATATGCCTCCCTCCGAAGACGAAGCAAGCCTCAACGATGACGAATTCGTCGTACCTGAGGATCCCGTCGAACAAGAGCGTTTCAAGCGCAGGCTTATCGCCACAGCAAACAGCCTAAAGAAAAAGCAGCAACAGCTTCAAGCTGATCAGGACCTGCTGGCCGATCGATGGACCGAGGTCCTCGCGGCCGAAGAGTATAAACTCGAACGCCCCTCCAAAAGCTACCCAAGACGCAAGCTGCTCCCCCGATTAGAGGAGGAAGCATACATACCTCCATCACCAGCGCACGATATGGCTGACCGACCACCCCGTGGTCGTGACAGAGAGGCATCTAGGCCCCCAGCCAAGACCGTACCCCGGCATCGCTCCAAAAGTACGAAGCCAAGAGGGAACGCGCCGGACTTGCGAGACATATTGCAGGACAAAGCAAGACAATCCAGATCCATCTACGGATCACGTGGGCGCCCCACGATCCATGACGAATACCGTCGTACCGGATATAATAACCCCGGCCGGGCCGAACACGGCAGACAGCGCTCTCTCGAGATGCGCCGTGATATTGCTCAATACAGAGGCGCCGCACGCCCACTATGCTTCACTGATGAAGTAATGGATCATCAAATCCCCGAAGGGTTTAAACCCATAAACATCGAATCCTACGATGGCACAACAGACCCCGCGGTTTGGATATAAGATTATCTTCTCCACATCCATATGGCCCGCGGCGATGATCTCCACGCCATCAAGTATCTCCCACTCAAGCTTAAAGGACCAGCTCGGCATTGGCTTAACAGCTTGCCCGCAGAGTCAATTGGGTGTTGGGAAGACCTGGAGGCCGCATTCCTTGATAACTTCCAAGGAACGTATGTGCGACCACCAGACGCCGATGACCTAAGCCACATCATTCAGCAGCCAGACGAATCGGCCAGACAATTCTGGACACGGTTCTTGACGAAGAAAAATCAAATCGTCGACTGTCCGGATGCAGAGGCCCTTGCAGCCTTCAAACATAACATCCGCGACGAATGGCTAGCCCGGCACCTGGGGCAGGAAAAGCCAAAATCTATGGCAGCCCTCACATCATTAATGACCCGCTTTTGCGCGGGAGAGGATAGCTGGCTAGCCCGCAGCAACAATCTCCGGATACTAAGGACAACAACGGCAGGTCACGTCGAAACAAAAACAAACGCCGCATTAACGGCGACAATAAGGAGGATACGGCAGTCAACGCCGGATTCCGAGGCTCTAAACCCGGTCAGCGGAAGAAGCCATTCAAAAGAACCACTCCGGGTCCGTCCAATCTGGACCGATACTCGACCGCTTATGCCAGATACATGGCACCTCTGAAAAGCCAGCTAACCACACTAATAGAGATTGCTGGGTGTTCAAGCAGGCCGGCAAGTTAATTGCCGAAAACAATGACAAGGGGCTAAACAGCGACGACGAGGAAGAGACCCGACCGCCGAACAATAGAGGACAGAAGGGTTTTCCCCCACAAGTGCGGACGGTGAATATGATATACGCGACCCATATACCCAAGAGGGAGAGGAAACGCGCACTAAGGGACGTCTATGCGATGGAGCCAGTCGCCCCGAAGTTCAATCCATGGTCCTCTTGTCCGATCACTTTCGATCGAAGAGACCATCCGACCAGCATACGCCATGGCGGATTCGCCGCATTGGTTTTAGACCCAATCGTCGATGGATTTCACCTCACGAGAGTCCTGATGGACGGCGGCAGTAGCCTGAACCTGCTTTATCAGGATACAGTGCGCAAAATGGGCATAGACCCCTCAAGGATTAAACCTACAAAGACAACCTTTAAAGGTGTCATACCAGGAGTGGAAGCCAACTGTACAGGCTCAGTCACACTGGAAGTGGTCTTCGGATCCCCGGATAATTTCCGGAGCGAAGAGTTAATCTTCGACATAGTCCCGTTTCGCAGCGGCTATCACGCTCTGCTCGGACGAACCGCGTTTGCAAAATTCAACGCGGTGCCGCATTATGCATACCTAAAGCTCAAGATGCCAGGCCCTCGTGGAGTCATCACGGTCAATGGGAATACGGAACGCTCCCTCCGAACGGAGGAACATACAGCGGCTCTCGCGGCAGAAGTACAGAGTAGCCTCTTAAGGCAATTCTCCAGTCCGGCCGTTAAACAACCGGATACAGCAAAACGCTCCCGAAGCAATACCAACCAAGACCGCCTGGCGCGATCAGAGCATGCGTAGCAATGCGGCCCCAACCCTCGCCCACGCATAATCGCAATAATAACACTCTGCGTACATCATTACGCTTTGGAGATACCATGGGCACAGGGGAGGGGCACGATCGCAACGGACCCAGAGTGCGGTTCGACCACACCGGGGGCTCGCAAGTGTGCCCCCCCTTTTTTCTATTTTTATTTTTCCTTCTTTTATGTACACAGGACTCCGTTAACCAGAAGCCCTGTCCGGCGGCGAACCTGCCGAACTCATGATGCAACAGTCAGGGACTAAAGGAGGCTGCGACGAACACTCAGGTGGTCTCAATTACGAGCATTAAATTCGATTATATACACCAAGTCCGCAGCTCACCCCTGGAGGGGGACATGTTTACTTAGTCCAAATCCCTTGCTTACCGCACTATTTGTATCAGTCCGCTCTCCTAGCAGACTTTCTTTCATAAATAATGCAGCACCTTTTTGATTGCAATTGCATTACCTTATATATATATGCTCATTATATGACATCTTGCGCCCGTATATTTTGGTACGGCCTAATACGCCAGGGGCTTATGTCCCCCACTCTATGGTGTGATAAGTCCGAACACTTTCATAAGTGCGGCACCCTGAACTTATAGCATTATATGAATCGGCTCCGAATCATGTCTTGGGTCAATAGTTGGGTTTGCCCGGCTCCCACGTTTTGGTGCCTTACGTTCCGTTCTGTCGGCTAAGGTGGCACTGGGAGAACCACTGCGATTGCGCCCCGGTTGAGCCGGGCGAGCGCCTCAGTGGAGAAAGCTAAAACTGACCGGCATGATAAGGCGAGAGACTGGTCGCTGTTCGAGAGGTTTTTTCGGGTCCTTAAAGACTCACGCCGCTTCGAGCGAAGTTCCGGACAATGTCCGACGAAGGCGTGGATAGCGCCCCGGATTCGGTCTTCCGAATACCAGGGGCTTCGCCGAAATTTAAAATTATAGAATTCTATGGCTAAGTGAGAGTGTTCAAGCATTATAAGTCCGGTTGCCTTGTTCGTTGTGTTGAGCGCCTCCCTCGATGGACCCAACAATGGGAACAAGAGTGCTCAAGTTTATCCCGAACACCCCAGCACTCGTGGCTTGGGGGCTGAAGCCAACGACTTGCCATCTCTCAGATTTTATAAACGGCCGCACAGAAGGTAATATTTTAAATTAAAAAAGCGTTGCTCAAAGCGCACATGAACAAAGTTTCAGCGCACAGGATAATACATAGCAAATTCACTCAAAGATTACATTTCTGGGGCACTCATCCGCAATATCGCGGGCTCCCTTCAGGACAGTTTTATAATACATTTCGGGCGTGCGATACTCCTTGCCCGGTGGCGGTGGGTCTGTGAGAAGCTTCTCCGCATCCAACCTGCCCCAATGCACCTTTGTGCGGGTGAGGGCCCGGCGAGCGCCTTCAATACAGGCGGAGCGCTTGATGACATCCGCCCAGGGGCATGCATCCACCAGCCGCCGCACGAGGCCAAAGTAGCTCCCATGCATGGCCTGTCCAGGCCACAGCCGGACTATAAGGCCCTTCATGGCCTCTTCAGCTACCTTGTGGAGTTCGACCAGCTGCTTCAGCTGGTCGCTTGGGGGCACCGGGTGTCCGGCCTCAGCATACTGAGACCAGAAGACTTTTTCCATCGAGCTCCCCTACTCGCCACGATAGAATGTGGCGGCATCAGACGCACTACGCGGCAGATCTGCAAACGCCCCTGGAGAGCTCCGAATGCGGGTAAGTGTCAGGTATTTTACATTAACATGCTTGCTTTGCATGAAAAATGCCTTACCTGCCGCTATTTTCTTTACATATTCAACCTCCTGAAGGGCCTTATGGGCCTCGGCCTTGGCGGACTTGGCACTTTCGAGAGCCGAGGCAAGCTCGGACTCTCGAGTCTTGGAGTCACGCTCCAAACTCTCATGCCCTTCCATGAGAGCCTGGAGCTCTTGCCGAACTTCCGCCACCCGTGCCTCCTGCTTTTCTCGCTCTGCCCGTTCCGCGGCCGCACTGCGTTCGGCCGCGGACACAGCCTCCTTCAGGGCTGCCACCTCGTTCGTGGCCCCTGCAATACCCATATTATCCTTGTTAATTTTATTGCAACCAAAATCCTTTTCTGTAAGGTAACTATTCAAAGTGGTGTTACTCACCTTCTTTGTCCTCGAGCTGCTTCTTCGCATGGCCGAGCTCTCGCTCGAACCGCTCAAGATCCTGCTTTAGCACATCGACCTCCACCGTTAGTGCGGCAGAGGTCAGCAGCGCAGCCTACAAACCCATATTGACATATTTTAAGCAACCCTGCATATATCTTGTTAGATCCTCAGTCCGGCCTTTTCTTTCCGAACACCGATTTGAGCATCAGGGGCTACTGTCTATGCGGTATTACATTACATAATTTTAACTTCTTACCTCAAAGCCTGTTAGAAGGCTGCTGCAGGCTTCGGTCAGCCCGCTTTTGGCGAGCTGAACCTTTTGAATCACCGCACTCATGATAGTGCGGTGTTCTTCCTTGATGGAAGCGCCTTTAAGCGCCTCCAACAAGTTATCCGGCACCTCCGGTTGGACGGAGGCTGCCGGTGTCACGGTCTTGCCCTTCTTTCGAAGGGGCCGCTTGCCGGACTCTGGAAGCACTGCGGGTTCCGATGTAGAGTCCGGCGCAAAGTCCAGGAGGCTGCCCGACGGCGTCTCCGGAGCCTCCTCCTGACGGGTCCCTCTCCGGGATCCCACCTCGGCGTCCTCGTCGGCGCGTGGGGTAGAGGCGGTCGGAAGTGAATCCACATCCGACGGGGCCAAGGACCCGCTTGATGAAGCGGGGAGATCATCATCGGTCGGGCTACGGACAGAACGCGGCATTAGAAGGACACTACGCGACACATTGCATATAAAGGATCTGGATACTTACGATCTTGCCGGACGCCTGGCCCTTGGAGGCCACTCATCCTCGCCAACGGTGGTGTTGGCGAAACTGTCCGGGGGGATAGTCCTCCCCCTCTTGGACCCTTCGGCCTCCCCTATTGGGGAAGCCTTCCTCTTCTTCTTATCTCCCTCCTCCGGGAGAGAGTACTCCTCCTCCTCCTCGTCTTCGGGGGAGGAGTACGCCTCATCGTCAGATGCCTGATTGCGGGAACTCTTTCGAGTCCCCGCGGCCACCTTCTTGGCCTTCTTCTCCGGCACCACATGCGGTGCCGGAACCAGCAGCCCTGCTAAACGGGCGTCCACTGGGTCTTCTGGCATGGGAGCCGGGCTGATAAGCTGCTTGGCCTTCTCCATCCATTCCTGTCAAAGGAAAGGAAAGAATGAAACCCTCTTATAATCAATTCGATTACTACAAAGTGTCCTGTAATGGGGTTGAATCACTTACCTCGTCAGTTGGATGCTGCGAGCTGAATCCGCGATCTTCCGTCGTGGATGCGGGGGCTTCGGCGCCCTTAAACAACACCCTCCAGGTGCCTTCGTATGTCGTATCGAAGAGCCCGCTCAGCGCCTGGTGCTGTTCCAGATTGAACTCCCACAGATTGAATGCCCGTTCTTGGCATGGGAGAATCCGACGGATGAGCATGACTTGGACCACGTCGACGAGCCTGAGCTTATTGCTCACCAGCTTCTGGATGCAGGCTCGGAGTCCCGTCACGTCCTTCGGATCGCCCCACAGCAAGCCCTTCTCTTTCCAGGAGGTGAGCTGCGTGGGGACGCTAGATCTAAACTCGGGGGCCGCCGCCCATGTGGGCTTGTGCGGCTCGGTGATGTAGAACCACCCCGATTGCCACCCCTTGACGGAGTCCACGAAGGCCCCTTCGAGCCAGAGAACGTTGGGCAACTTACCCAACATGGCGCCTTCGCATTCCGCTTGCATGCCCTTCACAACCTTCGGCTTGACGTTGAAGGTCTTGAGCCACAGGCCGAAGTGGGGCCGGATGCAGAGGAAGGCCTCACACACATCGATAAACGCCAAGATGTTGAGGATGAAGTTCGGCGCCAGATCGTGGAAATCCAGGCCGTAATAGAACATGAGCCCCCGGACGAATGGATGGAGCGGAAAGCCCAGTCCGCGGAGGAAGTGGGGAAGGAAGACGACCCTCTCGTGAGGCCCAGGGGAAGGGACGAGCTGCCCCTCGTCGGGCAGCCGATGCACGATATCGCCAGAGAGATATCCGGCGCTGCGCAGCTTGGTGATGTGCTCCTCCTTAACGGTGGAGGCCAACCACTTGCCTCCCGCTCCGGACATATTCGGAGAAGGTTGAGGCGAGATGCGCGAGCTTGGGCGTTGGAGCTTGAGTACGCGGGGATGGATAAGCAAAGGAGGAAGAAGGCGTAGGTGAGAAGGTAAATCCTTATCCCTTATATATAGGCGGACGAAAACTATGCGTCCCGCTGGCCTGATAAAACTCGCTTATCTCCCAAGCGCCACCATCAATGGCGCGGTTGGGTTACCCACGTCCGTATTGATGAGAATCCCGGAATAAGGGGAACACGATCTCTACTTCGACAAGACATGCCAAGGAAACCGCTTCGCTAAACGTGCCGAGGTGGTATAGTAAAAAACGATTCAAACAAAGGCTTGGTAGCGGTGTGATGTCACGCCGCATAATACGTCAGCAGATTGAACTGGTGTACATTTTATTCTCTCTACGGTGGAATGTGGAATTTATTTTGCAGAGCCGGACACTATCCTGGTGTTCATGATCTTCTCTGGATTATTCAAGGGAGGAACCCGCCTTGCAATGCCGAACATTATGCGCGCCGGACTTATCGTCATTGAAGCCTGGTTCAGGGGCTACTGAGGGAGTCCTGGACTAGGGGGTGTCCGGACAGCCGGACTATCATCGTCCGCCGGACTCCAAGACTACGAAGATACAAGATTGAAGACTCCGTCCCGTGTCCGGATGGGACTTTCCTTGGCGTGGAAGGCAAGCTTGGCGATACGGATATGTAGATCTCCTACCATTGTAACCGACTCTGTGTAACCCTAGCCTCCTCCGGTGTCTATATAAACCGGAGGGCTTTAGTCCGTAGGACACAACATACATTACAACAATCATACCATAGGCTAGCTTCTAGGGTTTAGCCTCCTTGATCTCGTGGTAGATCCACTCTTGTACTACCCATATCATCAATATTAATCAAGCAAGACGTAGGGTTTTACCTCCATCGAGAGGGCCCGAACCTGGGTAAAATATCGTGTCCCTCGTCTCCTGTTACCATCCGCCTAGACGCACAGTTCGGGACCCCCTACCCGAGATCCGCCGGTTTTGACACCGACAGTCTGCACATAGTTGCATAATTATTCGACTACTCATTGATCTTCACTTATATCTTTCGGAGTAGTTTGTTGTTTGCTCTAGTGCTTCACTTATATCTTTTAGAGCACGGTGGTGGTTTTGTTTTATAGAAACTATTATACTCTCATGCTTCACTTATATTATTTTGAGAGTCTTAAATAGCATGGTAATTTGCTTAAATAATCCTAATATGCTAAGCATACAAGATTTGTAAGAATTCTTATGAGTGTGTTGAATACTAAGAGAAGTTTGATGCTTGATGATTGTTTTGAGATATGAAGATGGTGATATTAGAGTCATGCTAGTTGAGTAGTTGTGAATTTGAGAAATACTTGTGTTAAAGTTTGTGATTCCCGTATCATGCACGTATGGTGAACCGTTATGTGATGAAGTCGGAGCATAATTTATTTATTGATTGTCTTCCTTATGAGTGGCGGTCGGGGATGAGCGATGGTCTTTTCCTACCAATCTATACCCCTAGGAGCATGCGCGTAATACTTTGCTTTGATAACTTGTAGATTTTTGCAATAAGTATATGAGTTCTTTATGACTAATGTTGAGTCTATGGATTATACGCACTCTTCTTCCTTCCACCATTGCTAGCCTCTCTAATACCGCGCACTTTTTGCCGGTTTCATACACCCACCATATACCTTCCTCAAAATAGCCACCATACCTACCTATTATGGCATTTCCATAGCCATTCCGAGATATATTGCCATGCAACTTTCCACCGTTCCGGTTATTATGACATGCTCCATCATTGTCATATTGCTTAGCATGATCATGTAGTTGACATCGTATTTGTGGCAAAGCCATCGTTCATAATTCTTTCATACATGTCACTCTTGATTCATTGCATATCCCGGTACACCGCCGGAGGCATTCATATAGAGTCATATCTTTTTCTAAGTATTGAGTTGTAATTGTTGAGTTGTAAGTAAATAAAAGTGTGATGATCATCATTATTAGAGCATTGTCCTAGTGAGGAAAGGATGATGGAGACTATGATTCCCCCACAAGTCGGGCGAGACTCCGGACGAAAAAAAGGAAAGAAAAGAGGCCATAAAAAAAGAGAAATGTCCCAAATAAAAAAAATAAAAAAATATAAAAAAATGAGAGAAAAAGAGAGAAGGGACAATGCTACTATCCTTTTACCACACTTGTGCTTCAAAGTAGCACCATGATCTTCATGATAGAGAGTCTCTCATTTTGTCACTTACTAGTGGGAATTTTTCATTATAGAACTTGGCTTGTATATTCCAATGATGGGCTTCCTCAAAATGCCCTAGGTCTTCGTGAGCAAGCGAGTTGGATGCACACCCACTTAGTTTCTTTTGTTGAGCTTTCAAATGCTTATAGCTCTAGTGCATCCGTTGCATGGCAATCCCTACTCACTCACATTGATATCTATTGATGGGAATCTCCATAGCCCGTTGATATGCCTAGTTGATGTGAGACTATCTTCTCCCTTTTTGTCTTCTCCACAACAACCATTCTATTCCACCCATAGTGCTATATCCATGGCTCACGCTCATGTATTGCATGAAGATTGAAAAAGTTTGAGAATGTAAAAAGGATGAAACAATTGCTTGGCTTGTCATCGGGGTTGTGCATGATTTAAATACTTTGTGTGGTGAAGATAGAGCATAGCCAGACTATATGATTTTGTAGGGATAACTTTCTTTGGCCATGTTATTTTGAGAAGACATAAGTGCTTTGTTAGTATGCTTGAAGTATTATTATTTTTATGTCAATATGAACTTCTGTCTTGAATCTTTCGAATCTGAATATTCATACCACAATTAAGAAGATTTACATTGAAATTATGCCAAGTAGCACTCCGCATCAAAAATCATCTTTTTATCATTTACCTACTCGAGGACGAGCAGGAATTAAGCTTGGGGATGCTTGATACGTCTCCAACGTATCTATCATTTTTTGCTTGCTCCATGCTATATTATCTACTGTTTTGGGCAATATTGGGCTATATTATTCACTTTTATATTACTTTTGGGACTAACCTATTAACCGGAGGCCCAACACAGATTTGTTTTTTTTTTTTGCCTATTTCAGTATTTCGAAGAAAAGGAATATCAAACGGAGTCAAAACGGAATGAAATCAACTAGAGAAGTTATTTCCGGAAGGAAACCCACCGGATGGACTTGGACCCCACATCAGGACCTAAGGGAGGTGCTCACTAGGGTGGGGGCGCGCCCACCCCCCTAGGGCGCGCCCCCTGCCTCGTGGGGCCCCCGAAGCTCCACCGACGTACTTTCTGCACTGATATATACCTACGTATCCTAAAACTTCCAGAACAGGAGATTAGATCGGGAGTTCCGCCGCCGCAAGCCTCTGTAGCCACCAAAAACCTCTCGGGAGCCCGTTCCGGCACCCTGCCGGAGGGGGAATCCATCACCGGTGGCCATCTTCATCATCCCGGCGCTCTCCATGACGAGGAGGGAGTAGTTCACCCTCGGGGCTGAGGGTATCCACCAGTAGCTATGTGTTTGATCTCTCTCTCTCTCTCTCTCTCTCTCTCTCTCTCTTGTGTTCTCTCTCGTGTTCCCTCTATGGCATGATCTTGATGTATCCCGAGCTTTGCTATTGTAGTTGGATCCTATGATGTTTCTCCCCCTCTACTCTCTTGTGATGAATTGAGTTTCCCCTTTGAAGTTATCTTATCGGATTGATTCTTTTATGAGAACACTTGATGTATGTCTTGCCGTGCTTATCTGTGGTGACAATGGGATTTCACGTGCCACTTGATGTATGTTTTGGTGACCAACTTGCGGGTTCCGCCCATGAACCTATGCATAGGGGTTGGCACACGTTTTCTTGACTCTCCGGTAGAAACTTTGGGGCACTCTTTGAAGTACTTTGTGTTGGTTGGATGAATCTGAGATTGTGTGATGCATATCGTATAATCATGCCCACGGATACTTGAGGTGACAATGGAGTATCTAGGTGACATTAGGGTTTTGGTTGATTTGTGTCTTAAGGTGTTATTCTAGTACAAACTCTTTAATAGATCGATCCGAAAGAATAACTTTGAGGTGGTTTCTTACCCTACCATAATCTCTATGTTTGTTCTCCGCTATTAGTGGCTTTGGAGTGACTCTTTGTTGCATGTTGAGGGATTGTTATAAGATCTATCTATGTTATTATTGTTGAGAGAACTTGCACTAGTGAAAGTATGAACCCTAGGCCTTTTTTCCTATCATTGCAATACCGTTTACGCTCACTTTTTCATTCTTAGTTACCTTGCTGTTTTTATTATTTCAGATTACAAAACCCTTTATCTACCATCCATATTGCACTTGTATCACCATCTCTTCGCCGAACTAGTGCACCTATACAATTTACCATTGTATTGGGTGTGTTGGGGACACAAGAGACTCTTTGTTATTTGGTTGCAGGGTTGTTTGAGAGAGACCATCTTCATCTTACGCCTCCCATGGATTGATAAACCTTAGGTCATCCGCTTGAGGGAAATTTTCTACTGTCCTACAAACCTGTGCACTTGTAGGCCCAACCACGTCTACAAGAAGAAGGTTGTGTAGTAGACATCAGCATCCTCCGGCAAGCTCTTCAGCACAGCTCCGAAGTCAAGGTCTGGATGCCAGTGCGCAATCTTGGTGAGCACCCTAGTCATGGTCCCTCGGCAGAGTATCCGGGATTCCTCGGTTCGGGAGGCCACCCAGTTGGAGTGGAGCCGCCCCAGGGTGGCGACGACCTTCTCAAAATATACAGTCAGGTTGTCATTGGGGCTCAGGCTCACTTCCGGGGCGTACCTCATCTCCGGCATCCCCATAATGGCTAGCTGATCGGCAGCCGAGTTTGCAATGACGGCAAGGCGCTCGAGCCAGCGTTTCTGAAAGTGTGTTATATCGACTAGAGGGGGGGGGGTGAATAGGCGATTTTTATGAATTCTTCACTGAGGAATTGCCGGTGAGGAAATTCCTTAGCGAAGAACTACTTGCAGCGGAATAAGTACTCAGAAGTAAGCATAACAGAATATAGGCATGGTCATCATGATGAAATGAAGACAGGCATAGAGTACAGAAAGCGTAATCACAAGATAACACAAGATGAAGACAAACAGACTGAAGAAATTGAACTGAGGAAATTGAGAAAGTCTTCAGTCAAAGTCTTCAAACACAGATATGAACAAACACTCAACACAGTAATGAGGAAATGGATGGGTTGAGGAAATAGAACCAGTAAGGTTGGTGAAGACAATGATTTGGTAGACCAGTTCCAATTGCTGTCTAAGTTGTACGTCTGATTGGAGTGGCCGAGTATTTAAACTCGAGGACACACAGTCCCGGACACCCAGTCGCTGAGCACGCAGCTCAGGACACCAAGTCCTCACCATATTCTCGTTGAACTAAGGTCACACAGACCTCGTCCAATCACTCGTGGTAAGTCTTCAGGCGACTTCCAAACCTTCATAGACTTGGTCACTCGGTGATCCACAATTCCTCTTGGATGCTCTAGACCATGACGCCTAACCATTTGGAAGAAGCACAGTCTTCAAAGGTAACAAGCGTCGGACCCACACATGATCAATCTCTTCAGTGATGCTCAATCACTTTGGGTTTGTAGGGGTTTGGTTTGGGTTTTTCCTCACTCGATGATTTTCGCTCAAAGTCCTCGGAGGATGCAATGCTCTCAATTGACAAGTGTCAGTTTCTCCCGGAGCAGCCAACCAGCTAGTGGTTGTAGGGGGCGTCTATTTATAGCCTAGGGAGTAGCCCAACATGATAAGACATAAATGCCCTTCAATGATATGACCGTTAGGTGGATAAGATATTTTGGGACAGCTGGCACGCAGCACAGCAACGGTCGGAAATTTGACTCTCAAATTCATCAGGGCTATCATGTTCCTCACTGTGTAGGCAAATCGCACTGGCGAATTCCTAAATCCTCAGTCAGAATAAATTCCTCAGCGACCAGAAGAACTTCATCTCTGTCACTGAAGAAATTGACTGAACTGTATGAGATTTCCAAAGGCTTCACTCAAAAGGATTGGTAGTTGTAGGATTTTGAGTTGAGCATCACATGGAAATTTTTCCTTAGTATTTCCTCGACCCCCTTTAACAGTACGGTGTTTCCTATGACTCAAGAAAGAGAAAATGAAACTACGAAAACAAAAGTCTTCACGCTTCATGTTCCTCAAATGAATACCAAGTCTTCAAGGTCACACCAATTTCTTCACTTTCGAAGTCTTCAGAAAGTCTTCAGAATATCAAAGTCTTCAGTCGAAGAACTTCATTTTTAGGGGTCTACTTTCTCTGTAAATATCAAACTCCTCATAGACTTATAGACCTATGTACACTCATAAACACATTAGTCCCTTAACCTATAAGTCTTCAATACACCAAAATCACTAAGGGGCACTAGATGCACTTACAATCTCCCCCTTTTTGGTGATTGATGACAATATAGGTTAAGTTTTCAACGGGGATAAATATATGAAGTGTAAGTACTGTTATTGAGGAATTTGATTGCAAGATATAGAAGAACTCCCCCTGAATTTGTGCATAGTGAGGAATTTGCTTTTGAGGCAATGCACATTTGAAGAGTTGAATCATGGAGATCTCCCCCTATATCTTGTAATTCATACACGCATTTGACATATAATATGAAGAATTTGAAATGCATGATGAAATATGGTGACTGATGTAATTCAGCATGCATGTATTAACATATAGCGAGGAATAAGCATGCAGAGGAACACATCAAAAGTGTCAGAGCACCATCGGGTTTAAGATTACAACTCGATCCAATAAAAGTTTCAGAAGAACGAGAGTTGTAACTTAGCAAAAAAATGCCCATATAATAGACCCGCTTGAAGACTAACTCAAATTTCTCCCCCTTTGTCATCGAATGACCAAAAGGATCAAAACTAAGGACTAACGCCCCTGAAGAATATCAAGTTGATGGAGGAGCGCCAGCGTTGTCGGGGTCGGTGGTTGTAGTAGGGCCTGCCGCAGTGTCGTCCAAGTCTTCATTCTCATCAGTGTCGCGCGATGAAGAATAAGAGCTGACCACCAATGGAGGAACCTTGACCCTCTTGAATTTCTTTGGAGGAGGTGCAGACCAGTCAAATTCTTCCTTGAGACCCATTGTCTCTAGTTCTTCAACGCTATAGACATGAGTGAGGACGGCCCAGGTGTGGTTGAAGGTTTCGTGAAGGTAGTATTGGTTTTTCTTCACTGCATTGTGTGTTGAGGTCATGTTGTGAAGAATTGAACCAAGCTGACGCTTGACCCATTTATGATTGCGATCAACCTTCTGATGAAGACTGAGGAGTAACTCATGATCAGTCATCACCCTGGGTGCTGTAGCTTGAGGATTTTGCTTGGCTGAGGTATTGGTGGCAGAGTCATGTGTGGCAGAGTCGTCATTGGTAGAGTAAGATGCTGCCTTGCGAAATTGACCATCCAATGGACGAATGCCTTCATCTAGCACAGCAGCGGCCTTAATTTTGTCATCAGCTGAGGAAAATGTCCGTTTGAGGACTTCAATGGGAGGCAAGTAGCTGCAGTGGTTCAGAGTATCAGCTTTGTAATTGAGTGAAGACCTTGCCTTGATGAACCTCATAATCCAAGGAGCATAAGGCTTCAGCTCAAATGGTGACATAGCAATGTTCGCCAGAGTCCTCATGAAGAGATCATAGAAGTTGATGGGTACGCCATGAATGATGTTGAAAAGCATATTCTTCATGATGCCAACGACTCTTCATCATTTGAGTCATGGCCTTTGATAGGACTCATTGTCTTCGTCAGAATGCGATAGACAGTACGAGGCACATACAGTAATTCCTTGACGAGGAATTTGGTTCGAGGGGCCTGCTCAGGCTTCAAAGGCTTCATCAGCACTTGCATATAGTGATTTGTCAGTTCAGGTTCACTGCAAATGCAACGTGCACCGTCAAGGGGAGGACTGAGAGGAAGGACACGAAGCAATTCAGTTGCTGGTGCCTTGTAGTGAGTGTTTTCAGACATCTAGTCCAACACCCATGAGTTCACATCTTCAGCGTCTCCAGTGATATGCAGCATCACATAGAATTGAAGAATGAGTTCTTCATTCCAATCACAGATGTCAGTGCAGAAATTTAGGAGTCCTGCATCGTGAAGAACACTAAGGACTGGCTCAAAGCCTGGCAGAGATTCCATGTCCACGTGAGGAATATGTGCATGATCGAAGATTTTGTCTTTGTCAAATAGCACCGAGGAATAGAAATTGGCTTGACTAGCAGTCCAGAAACGCCTCTTCCTTATGCGAGCAGAGTCATACGGATTGTAATCAGTGAAGAAAACATGCTCGCCAAAGAAGTCTTCAGCCTTGAACTTTTGCTTCCGTGAGAACGGATCCTTTGGCTGTGGCAGAGGGGTGTCAGTGAGTTGCATTACCACCTTAGGGATCGCGAGCTCAGGTTCTTCAGGCTGAGGAATTTCTGGTTCCTCTTCGTGTGCAGTCGCAGGATCAGCAGTAGCAGGTTCTTCAGCACTAGCGGCTGGAATTTCTTCATGCACAGAGGGAGTGGGATGAGTTTCTTCAGAGCCCAGTTGAACAGTTGGTGCAGGGGACTGAGGAATTTGCTGGATTGGGGTGAATAGTGGTGAATTTGGATGCTGACTATCCCAAAAGTCATCATTCATCACTGGCGTGGTGCATCCAATATCCACGTCTTCATCTTCAATTTCCTCAAGACCAGCCTCTTCAGTTGTGAACTGAGGCATAGGCGAGGAAATGACTGGCGTTGAAGGGATTGCATCCACCTCAATTTCTTCATCAATCTGCTCTAACGAAGCAGCAGAATGATTTTCTTCATCAGATCCGCTTGGGATCTCATAGTCTTCACCAAAAGGAACAAGGTCCTTTGATGGCATGGAGGAAATCAGAACAACATCAATTGGATTTTCAAATGAGCTAGTCATTGGCTTCATTTTCTTCGTAGCTGAAGAATTTGTTGCAGCTGATGCCTTCCTTTTCTTCACTGCAGCTTGCTCTGCAGCCTTGGTCTTCTTCACATCTGATGCAGATGGAAGAATTGGAGTTGGTGTAGGCGCAGGGGGAGCTGAGGAATCTGGTTGAATTTCCTCAGGCGCAACTGATGCAGTTGCCCTGAACTCTTCAGTTCCTTCAGGCGCACCACTAGTGGATGCCCTGGCAATTTCTTCAGCGGCTGGAATGGAGTCATCAGCCCTGGAACTAGCATTGTCACCAACAGGCTGAAACTCATCAGCAATGCTGGCATGTTCTTCAGCAGGCTGAGCAGAGGCTCCAGCCTGAGGAATTTCTTGTTGCGTTGGGGCTGCAACATTTGTGAACTTCTTCGTCAGGTTGATGAATCTGACTTTGGCTCCTTGCCAATCGGCATAATAAGCATCAAAGTTTTTGCTGAGGGCTTGGATTTCAGTCTGGACCTTGAAAAGTTCCTCAGGTGTCATTCTGACAACATTTTTCTTCAGGAACTTCTCCTTCCGGAATTGAGCCTTCTTGATCTGTCTAGCCTTTTCAAACTTCCATTTCTCTTCACTGATGAAATGGGTCAGTATATGACTTTGTCCAGGAGTCAGATGAAAATCAGGCATAGGGGTGTCTGGATCCTTGTGCCAGAGATCAATGTAGTCGAGGATTTTCTTCGGATCCAAAAGCAGTGGCACAGATGTGCCTTTGGCTCTAGCGGCCTTTACTTGTCGGTCTCTGATGATTTATGCAAGTTCATCATCAGATGGCACATGGAAAGCAACCTGTTTTTTCTTCGGACTTGGCCGAGGACCTCGTCCAGCTGTTGCTTTGGTCTTCAGTAGTGTGGGGCCTGATGAATAATTTGGTGCAGCAGAGGAACTTGCTGAGACACCAGAGGCAATAGAGAAGCCTGCAGTCCTTTGACACATGGCCAGATGCACAGGTGTTGAGGACTTTGGTGGAGTAGGAGCAGCATGAGGAATTTACCATGAGGGCATTGCTGAGGAAATTGGCCGTGAGGGCGCAGCTGGTGAAGCACTTGGCTTGTGTGCGGGCTTCTTAGCCATAGATTTTCTTGGCTTAACAGCGGCCTCAATGGCTGTCGCAGTGGCAGAATCCTCATTGAATTTCCTCACAGCCTCCTTATCTTGTCTTGCCAATTTGGCTTGGCGCTTGGCCCATTCTTCAGGAAAATCCTCACCACACTTGATGCTGGTGGGGTCAGCTACTTGGCCAGGTGCCAATGGAGCTCTTGGGCATGGAGGATTGAGGGCGAATTTCCTCATGTACTTTGGAGTAACATACTTGTACTCCCTCCATTCCCTTGCCCATCTCCGTTCAATCCTCTGAATGCACACCTTGCGCTGATTTTTGTTTTCCTTGCCAAACTTGGCTTCATCAGGTGTGCAGTAATCAGCATAAATGTCCTCAGGTATCTCGAAAGCAGTCATGACCTCAGGCTTCTTTCCTCCTTTTTGAGGCTTCTTTCCGTCTGCCATATTCTTCAGCTGAGGAATTTGAACAATCGAATTTTCTAAAGAAGTATGCAACTTTTCTTCGAGGAACGCTGCAAATGAGTTAAGTTGATGAGAACCTAGTGATTCAGCAGTGGACATGAGTACCTGTGAATAGAGCATAGTTGCGAGGAATTTGGAGAGGTCATATGCGTTCTCAGAAGGTTTTTCCAAAAGAACAAGTTTGAGGAATTTGACCAGATGAGCCTTGAAGAATTTCACTAAGCGGTCTTTGTCTTAGGTTCCAGAGTTGTACAGATTGAAGATCCACACAATTGAGGAATCTTGAAGAAAAATGATGCTTAGGGAAACGAATCAAGAGTATATAACTAGTGAGGTGTTTTGTGTGTGAGGATTTGAAGAATAAAACACTTTTGAAGATTTTGTAGTGAAAATTTGGATCAACGAGGGCAGTAAAAGTAACTTTTAATTACCCTAAATGAAGAACACGACGAACTGGGTGGTGTAGATCTGAAGCTCGTCTATTCAGATCTTCCACGCCCTAACTGGGCGGAGGAAGATAGCTACGGCGGCGGCAGAGTGAGGATTTCCGCAACCGGCGCGAGTACGACGGCGACGAGGTCGAGGCAGTGAAGCTCTTCCTCACCGACGACGATGGAGTAGCGGTGGCGCTAGGGTTTGAGAAGCTCGAGCGGGAGAGAGAACGGTCGAGCAGAGTAAAGGAAGTGAGGAAGGGGAGAGGGGTATTTATAGCCATGGTGAAAAACTGTTCGCCTGAAGATTTTGGACGAACGTGCCCCTGACCCTTCTCATTCGCTTGACATGTGTCACCCACGTACTGAAAAGTGGAGATTGCGTTAGATCGTGGGTGAATAGATAAATCTATCGTGGGATGCGAAACGGTTTGAGCGGCAAAAACGAAAGTTTGGATAAGATCAGTTTTAAAGTTCCATTCGCAATTTCTTCAGCTGACAAGGACACAGTGAAGATTTTGAATGAGTTTCAAATAGAACGCACATGAAGAATTTGTGAATAGATTGGGTTGAGTATAGCATAGAGGGGGAAGGGTCCGATCACATTCACTTAGCAGAAAATGCAACATGAGGAATTAGCCATAAGTGAATGCTGTAGAGGACATAAACCCAAATATATTTATATATAGCAAATGAAGAAAAGCGACGGAAACAGTGAAGATTTTGCAAACTTGAAGATTTTGAAAAACTAAAGAATTTCAAAACTGAGGAAGAACTCAAATTGAAGATTTTCAAATTTGGTGGTGGCGTGACCCACCCTATAAGAATGATGATTTCAGACACCATGTACAATTGTCGTAGGGTTCTGAGAATCAAATTCTTCATTAATTTCTTCACACTTAGAGTGTTATTCTTCATTGATTGAGGAAAAACGCTTCTTCATGTGTTGCACATCTAAGTCATCAATTTTGCTTAAGTGTCAGGATGTGTGTCCCTTTCAAAGAACATTCGAAGATTCTAAGATATTTAGCTCACACCGCAACTTGCTAAATTGCTTCTCATCCAAGGGCTTAGTGAAGATATCAGCTAGCTGTTCTTCAGTCTTCACGTGCTCGATGGAGATGTCACCCTTCAACACATGATCACGAAGAAAATGATGACGAATCTGAATGTGCTTTGTCTTCGAGTGCTGAACTGGGTTGTGAGCAATCTTGATGGCACTCTCATTGTCACAGTAGAGAGGCACATTCTTCACGTTGACGCTATAGTCCTTGAGAGTTTGCTTTATCCATAGTAGTTGAGCACAGCAAGAGCCAGCAGCAATGTATTCAGCTTCCGCAGTAGACAGTGATACGCAGTTCTGTTTCTTCGAGGACCAACAGACCAAAGATCGTCCGAGGAAATGACAAGTGCCAGATGTTGACTTGCGGTCCACACGATCACCAGCATAGTCAGAGTCAGAATATCCAATGAGATCAAAAGCAGAGCCCTTGGGGTACCATAATCCTAGTGTTGGTGTGTGAGCTAGATATCGAAGAATATGCTTCACAGCCTTATGGTGTGATTCCTTCGGTGCAACTTGAAATCGGGCACACATGCAAACACTAAGCATTATATCTGGCCTAGATGCACATAAGTACAATAAAGAACCAATCATGGAGAGGTATACCTTGTGATCGAAGTCAATACCATTTTCATCAGTGCATAGATGGCCATGTGTGGGCATAGGAATTTTGACGCCTTTGCAATCTTGCATGCCGAATTTCCTCAGTACATCTTTGAGATATTTCTCTTGAGATATGAATATGCCATTGCGCTGTTGACGAATTTGAAGACCTAAGAAGAATTTCAACTCTCCCATCGTAGACATTTGATATTCTTCACTCATCATATAGGCAAATTCATCACTATAACGTTGGTTAGTACAGCCAAAGATAATATCATCAACGTATATTTGGCACACAAACAGTTCACCATCATAAGATTTAGTAAAGAGAGTAGGGTCGAGTGAACCGGGTGTGAAGCCATTCTTCACAAAGAATTCCTTCAATGTATCATACCACGCCCGAGGGGCTTGCTTGAGGCCATAGAGGGCCTTGTTGAGTCCGAAGACTTTGTCAGGATTCTTTGGATCTTCAAAACCTGGGGGTTGAGCAACATATACTTCTTCCTCAAGCTTACCATTGAGGAATGCACTTTTGACATCCATTTGATACAAAACGATATCATGATGGTTAGCATATGCAAGTAATATGCGAATAGCCTCAAGTCTAGCAACAGGTGCAAAAGTTTCATCGAAATCAATTCCTTCAACGTGTGTGTAGCCTTGAGCTACAAGTCGTGCCTTATTCCTCACCACAAGGCCATTTTGATCTTGCTTGTTGCGATAGATCCACTTTGTGCCAATGATATTATGCTTGCGAGGATCTGGACGTTTGACCAGTTCCCAGACATTGTTGAGCTCGAACTGATGTAATTCTTCTTGCATGGCCTGAATCCACTCCGGCTCCAGAAATGCTTCATCTACCTTAGTGGGCTCTGTGATAGAGACAAAAGCATAGTGCCCACAAAAGTTAGATAAATGTGAAGCTTTTGAGCATGTGAGAGGACCTGGTGCTTCAATGTCATTGATGATCTTTTCCACTTGCACTTCTTTTGCAACGCGAGGATGAGCTGGTTGTCGTCGAGGAATTTGATCAGTACTTTCTTCAGCACCATTTTCTTCAGCATTATTTTCAGGTGCATCAGCTCGACGTTCTTCATGAACTGGAATTAATTTTTCAGCAGATTCTTCAGTAGGAATGACATCCTCAGTCGCCTTGAACTTGATAGAATCCTCAGGTGCTGGTTCATCTATCATAGAAGGTAGGTGCTCTCTTTGCGAGCCATTAGTTTCATCGAACTGCACATCTACAGTTTCAACAATCTTGTGAAGAACATTGTTGAAGACTCTGTAGGTGTGCGAGTCCTTTCCGTAACCAAGCATAAAACCTTCATGTGCTTTCGGTGCAAATTTAGCATTGTGATGAGGATCTCTAATCCAACATTTAGCACCGAAGACTTTGAAATAACTCACATTGGGTTTCTTGTCAGTGAGGAGTTCATAGGCAGTCTTCTTGAAGAATTTGTGAAGATATACTCTGTTGATGATGTGGCACGCAGTATCAATTGCATCAATCCAAAAACGACGAGGCGTTTTGTATTCATCAAGTATAGTGCGAGCCATCTCAACAAGAGTTCTGTTCTTGCGCTCCACGACGCCATTTTGCCGAGGAGTATAGGGAGCAGATAACTCATGAGTAATACCAAGTTCATCAAGATAGTCATCAAGACCGGAATTCTTGAACTCAGTTCCATTGTCACTCCTAATGTCCTTGATCTTCACACCAAAGTTGGTTGAAGCCCTCGAGGAAAATCGTTTGAAGACTTCCTGCACTTCATGTTTGTAAGTAGCAATGTGTACCCATGTGTAACGAGAGTAATCATCAACAATAACAAAGCCATATAGAGATGCATCATTAGTGACTGCTGAGTAATGATTAGGTCCAAAGGGGTCCATGTGAAGCAATTCGAATGGACAAGTAGTGGTCATGATAGTCTTCGCTGGATGCTTGGCCTTGATCATTTTTCCAGCTTCACAGGCTCCACACAAGTGATCCTTGAGGAATTTGACATTCTCAATGCCAATGACATGCTTCTTCTTCGCAAGTGTGTGCAAATTCCTCATGCCTGCGTGACCAAGTCGTCGATGTCATAGCCAGCCTTCTGAAGCTTTTGCAAGTAGACACACGGCTGGTTGTGGTCCTATAGACAAATCAACAATATACAAGTCTCCTCTCCTAAAGCCTTCAAAGACTTTGAAATTGTCAGCTTCCATAATCACAACACAGCGATACTTGCCAAAGACAACAACCATATCAAGATCACAAAGCATTGAGACTGACATGTGGTTGTATCCTAAGGACTCAACAAGCATGACTTTGTCCATGTGTATGTCCTTAGAGATCGCAACCTTACCAAGACCCAATACCTGACTTTTGCCTTTGTCAGCAAAGATGATATGCTTCACATGCGACGGTGATAAGGGAGCATCCATCAATAGATTCTTGTCACCAGTCATGTGATTTGTACATCCACTATCGAGGACCCACTCAGTGGCTTTGGGTTGATCATCCTGCAGATGAATTAGTGCAACTTACGATCTCATATACCTCATCAGTGAAGAATATGATATCAAGATCATCAAATGAATTTCATCAAGCAGTAAACAGATATAGCAGTAAGAGGACGTGTGAAATGAAAGTTTATTTCTTCATGATTCGCCTGCGTCCTTTCAGGCAATTTTGTCAGGTCCCCAGCAAATTCTTCAAACGTTAACACACGTCTGGAGACCTGACCCTGCAGAAGAGATTAGTTCTTTTTCTTCACCACCCACATCTGAAGGGGTGGCAAAGAGTTTATCACTCTGCGAGCACCATAAGAAAATGGTGGCATAGAGGCCAAACCATTTCGTTTCACATAAGAGGGGTTAGGGTAAGCATATGAATAAGCAAAGAAATTCTTCGAGGACTTATGAACATAATGGTTTGAAGAATAATGCACATATTCATAGCCCTTAGCTCTACCCTGCGAAACAGAGTTGTTAGCACGATGATAATCATATGAGGACTTTGATCCTTTTCAGGAATTTGATCCACGTGAAGAATTTGGTCCATATGATGAGTTTGATCTAGGGTTCCTATTCTTCACAGGTGGTGTCATGAGGACATTCACCTAAAGACTTTCAAGGCACTTCTTGGGAACCCAGATTTTCTTCATAGGAGAACCGTTCCTGCAGTTAGTGCCAACATATCTAGCAAATACTTGACCATTCTGATTCTTGAACAGTTTATAGTTGGAGTCAATTGACTCATCAGAAGAATGAGGAGATTCACATGTAAAGCCAGATAAGTTAGATGGATCAACTGGAGGTCCCTTTGCAGCAACCCATGAGGTTTTGGGTACTGCTCAGGCTTCCAATATGTTCCATCAGCATTGAGTTTCCTCTCAAAGGCAATACCCTCTTTCCTAGGGTTTCTGTTGAGGATCTGCTTTTTAAGCACATCACAAAGAGTCTGATGCCCTTTGAGGCTTTTGTACATGCCTGTCATGTACAATTCCTTCAGCCCTGCATCGTCAGTGATACTAGCAATGTCCTCAGATGAGGAATTAGTGATAGCAGAGGCAGGTGAAGAATTTGTAACAGTTGAAGCATTTGAACATTCAGGTGAAGAATTAGCAGATTCACGTTCAATGCACTTTAAGCATGAAGGATCAAATTCTTCCCGAGAAGCGCTGATTTGTTGAGGTAGCAATGAATCGCGCTCCTTCTGAAGATCTTCATAACTCACTCTTAGCTTCTCAAGATCTTGCTTTCTTTGAAGAAATTCATAAGAAAGTTTCTCATGATCAGATAAGATATGATGACCTTGAAGGCTATCAAACCTAGACTGAAGTCTCTGAAGATTTTCAGTCAGGGGTTTAGTGCGATCCATTTCTTCACCCAACATATCATCACTTTTGTCTAGCATGTTTTGAACCTTTTCAAAAGCCCTTTGTTGTTTTACAGCAATCTTAGCAAGTTTAGAGTAGCTGGGCTTGAGATCCTCATCAGATTCATTTTCACTAGATTCAGAGGAGGTGTATTTGAGTACCTTTGCACCTTTTGCCATGAAGCAATAGGTGGGAGCGTAGTCATCAATATCTTCGTCAGGCTTGTTGGTGAGGTCAGTTTCTTCAGTGTTGAAGATGGACTTGCTAACGAATGCAGTAGCGAAAGCCACACTCTCCACACCAGATTCGGACTCCTCAGATGCCTCCTCTTCCTCATGTTCCTCAGATTCAGCTTCAGAGTCCATTTCCTTGCCAATGAATGCCCGAGCCTTCTTGGAGCTGTTCTTCTTGTGAGATGAAGACTTCAAGGATTTTGATGATGAAGATTTTGATGATTTCTTCTTCTTCTTAGCGTCATCAGAACTGTAATCCTTGTATTTCTTCTTCTTTAATCCTTTTCCCACTGAGGATAATCTTGAATATAGTGACCAGGTTTCTTGCATTTGTGGCACAGCCTTCTCTTATAGTCACTGGATGAGGAATCACTGCTTCTTGAGGATTTTCCAAAGCGACCACGTCTTGAGAACTTCTGGAATTTCTTCACGAGCAGTGCTAGCTCCTGGCTCAATTCTTCAGGATCACCAAGGCTACTACCAGAATCCTCACATTCAGATTTAGACATAGCCTTGGCCTTTAGGGCACGTGGTTTACCATAGCTCGAACCATAGAGATCTCTCTTTTCAGCAAGCCGGAACTCGTGGGTGTTTAGCCTTTCGAGGATATCGACGGGATCAAGAGACTTGTAGTCAGCACGTTCTTGTATCATCAGTGCCAGAGTATCAAATGAGGAATCAAGCGATCTCAACAATTTCTTCACCACCTCATGGTCGGTGATGTCAGTGGCACCAAGGGCTTGAAGCTCATTTGAGATGTCAGTGAGGCGATCGAAGGTTTGTTGGACATTTTCATTGTCGAGTCTTTTGAAGCGGTTGAAGAGATTTCGAAGAACATCAACTCGAGAGTCACGTTGAGTTGAGACTCCTTCATTTACTTTGGACAGCCTATCCTAGATAAGCTTAGCAGTTTCCAAAGCACTCACTCTTCCATACCGTCCTTTACTCAGATGGCCACATATGATATTCTTCGCTTGAGAATCGAGTTGCTTGAATCTCTTCACATCGGTAGCGTTCAGTGAGGGTGAGACAGAGGGAACACCATTTTCCACAACATACCAGAGATCGTTGTCAATTGCCTCAAGATGCATTTGCATCTTGTTTTTCCAGTAGGGATAGTCCGTACCATCAAAGGTAGGACACCCAGCCGAGACCTTGATCATACCTGCGGTTGACATAACTAAAACTCCAGGTGGTTAAACCAAAATCACATAGAACAAGGGAGTACCTTGCTCTGATACCAATTGAAAGTGTGTTATATCGACTAGAGGGGGGTGAATAGGCGATTTTTATGAATTCTTCACTGAGGAATTTGCCGGTGAGGAAATTCCTTAGCGAAGAACTAGCAGCGGAATAAGTACTCGGAAGTAAGCATAACAGAATACAGGCATGGTCATCATGATGAAATGAAGATAGGCACAGAGTACAGAAAGCGCAATCACAGGATAACACAAGATGAAGACAAACAGACTGAAGAAATTGAACCGAGGAAATTGAGAAAGTCTTCAGTCAAAGTCTTCAAACACAAATATGAACAAACACACAACACAGTAATGAGGAAATGAATGGGTTGAGGAAATAGAACCAGTAAGGTTGGTGAAGACAATGATTTGGTAGACCAGTTCCAACTGCTGTCTCAGTTGTACGTCTGGTTGGAGCGGTTGAGTATTTAAACTCGAGGCCACACAGTCCCGGACACCCAGTCGCTGAGCACGCAGCTCAGGACACCAAGTCCTCACCGTATTATCCTTGAACTAAGGTCACATAGACCTCGTCCAATCACTCGTGGTAAGTCTTCAGGCGACTTCCAAACCTTCACAGACTCGGTCACTCGGCGATCCACAATTCCTCTTGGATGCTCTAGACCATGACCCCTAACCGTCTGGAAGATGCACAGTCTTCAAAGGTAACAAGCGTCGGATCCACGCAGGATCAATCTCTTCAGTGATGCTCAATCACTTTGGGTTTGTAGGGGTTTGGTTTTGGGTTTTTCCTCACTCGATGATTTTCGCTCAAAGTCCTCGGAGGATGGGATGCTCTCAATTGACAAGTGTCAGTTTCTCGCGTAGTATCCAACTAGCTAGTGGTTGTAGGGGGCGGCTATTTATAGCCTAGGGAGCAGCCCGACATGATAAGACATAAATGGCCTTCAATGATATGACCGTTAGGTGGATAAGATATTTTGGGACAGCTGGCGCGTAGCATAGCAACGGTCGGAAATTTGACTCTCAAATTCATCAAGGCTATCATGTTCCTCACTGTGTAGGCAAATCGCACTGGCGAATTCCTAACTCCTCAGTCAGAACAAATTCCTCAGCGACCAGAAGAAGTTCGTCTCTGTCACTGAAGAAATTGACTTAACTGTATGAGATTTCCAAAGGCTTCACTCGAAAGGATTGGTAGGTGTAGGATTTTGAGTTGAGCATCACATGGAAATTTTTCCTTAGTATTTCCTCGACCCCCTTTAACAATACGGTGTTTCCTATGACTCAAGAAAGAGAAAATGAAACTACAAAAACAAAAGTCTTCACGCTTCATGTTCCTCAAATGAATACCAAGTCTTCAAGGTCACACAAATTTCTTCACTTTCAAAGTCTTCAGAAAGTCTTCAGAATATCAAAGTCTTCAGTCTAAGAACTTCATTTTTAGGGGTCGACTTTCTCTGTAAATATCAAACTCCTCATAGAATTATAGACCTATGTACACTCATAAACACATTAGTCCCTTAACCTACAAGTCTTCAATACACCAAAATCACTAAGGGGCACTAGATGCACTTACAGTTTCTCGCCCACCTTGTGGTCCTTGAGGTTGGCAGTCTCGTTCATCAGCAGCTGCTTGTCCGTCTCCAGCTCTTTGGTCAGGATCCCCTCCCGAGTTTTAGCCTCCGACAGCGTCTCCTTGAGCCCTCCCAGCTTCAGCTTGAGGTCTTTGATGGGGATGTTGGCTTCGGAGAGCTCCGCAGACTTGCTGATGACCTTGCCTTGCGCCATCGTCAGTGCGCTGTTGAGCGTGTCCTTCTCCTGGGCCAGCTTCAGAGCTTGCCCCTCCAGTTCCTTTACCCTGTCGGCGTGCGCCTGAGCCTGGGCGTTGAGTGCTTCCTGATGCCTCCGTTCCAGCTCTTGGGTCCGCTGCAGGACGAGCTTGTCCACCTCTTCGTCCTTGCCGCGGATCATGGCAGCAAGTTTCTCCTCGCGCTCGGCAAGGTCCTCTTCCTGGGTCTTCAGTGCGGCCTCGCGCTGGGACTGGGCGGCTTCGGCTTCGTCGGCCAACTTCTTCATCGTCTCCTGGGCCTTCTCGACATCGGCCAGCTTCAGGGAGAGCTCCACCTCATGGTTTGCCAGCTCGCCCTGAGCGGCCTTCAGTTCGTCCTGGGCCTGGCGGAACAAGTCTTGCGCCTCGGCGACGCGCCCTCCAAAGTCCGCCTCCGCCTTCTCCACTAACGCCGTCCTGGACTTGGCCTTGTCCAGATGGGCGCGGTGGAGCGCCTGAAGCTTCCGAAAGTTGGCGCCCATGTCCTGGAGTAGCCGCTCCTCCTAGGAGCTGGCGCCACCGACGCCCGACTCATCGACGACTTCGAGCCCGGCGACAGCACGCGCCTCCTCGTCGAATACCTCTCCGTCAAAAGGAGCCCTGGTGCTCGACGCGCTAAGGAGATGGACGAAGAGGTCGTCGCTTACCCTCAGGTACCTGCTGGAGCTAGAGGCAGTGGAGGAGGAGGGCAGATCGTCAAACGCCACCTCCTCGGCAGTGGCCTTGCCGGCTTCCCCGGCAGGCCCCTTGCCGGGCTCTTCGGCAGGCCCCTTGCCGGGCTCTTCGGCAGGCCCCTTGGCGGCATCCTCGGCGGTGCCCCTGGCGCTCTCCTCGACAGCAATCCTCTCTGCCTCTGCCGCGGCATCCGTGGCGACCTCCTTGATGGTGGTGTCGACATCCTCTGAGGAGGGGTCTGGATGCCAAGAAAGGGACAGGGCGGAGCCAAGATCGAAAGTCAAAAAAGAAAGGAAAAAAAAATAGGAAAAAAGGAATGCAAGCGGAAGTGGAGAGCGAGTGGCTTACCCATGCCGGGCCCTGAGGCGGGAGTCCCTTCTCCACCAAGGTCTGGCATTGAGGCGAAGTCACCGGCGCCTGTGTTCTCCCCTCCTCCTCCGTGTGCATGGCCTCGGCGCTTGGTGCCCTTGCCGGGGACGCCCCTTGGGGCGGCGTGGTCGACAGGGGTGGCACAATAGGAGAAGCCCTCTGCGTCTCCCCTTGGTGTTGATCCCCTCCTACATCCACGGCAGGGTCAGTGCCAAAGCGTCGCGCATTGCGCATGTTGACAAGGGATGGGTGATGGACTTACGCTGGGGGATGGGCTGGGGGCTGCTGTCGGGGCTGGCCACTCGCCGAAGTCCTGGCCCTCTTTATCCTCTGGGTCAGCATCTCCACACCCCTGCAAGATGAAGACAAGTAAGCAGTGCCATCAGGGGAAGTGCGAGGAATAAGGGAGGAGAGAGAAAGCTTACTCTTCGTTCTCTTCCTCCTCCTCCTCTATTGCTTTACTCTTTCTCTCTGGGAGGAGAGGCCCGGGGTCTTTCTCCAGGCTCAGGGGCCCGAAGTCAAACGCAATCCCCACGCCGATGTTTGCCGGCGAGAGAGGAGGTGATGGCGTCCGGGCGCGTTTGGACGACGAAGAAGCATACATCTTCTTCTTCGATGCCACGGCTTTCACTGTTTTCTTCATCGCCACCGCCCTCGTCTGGTGCACGGGCGCCTCCTGGGCTGGCCGCAGCTGCACGGCCTGGTCGAGGCAGACCGGATCACCGGAGGTGGCCCACCGTAGGACCCGCCTCTTTCCGGTGGCCAGAGGATCGACAGTCGCGGTCCTCTCCTCCTCGCCCTCCTCCGTCGACAACCCGTCGCCAGCGTCTTCAACGATGGGAGCCCCGGTGTCGACGCCGCTGGCCTCCCCAGCGGCATCTGCCCACCGGGAGAACTCCCCCTCCTCTGCCTCCGCCGCGGCCTTGTCCACCACGCCGCCGGCGCTGCCCGCCTCCTTGACGAGCTTTGCCTCCTCCTCGGCACGCCTCACCTCCTCCATCCTGGCGGCGATATAATCCAGCTCCGCCAGAGAGGTGTCCTGGATAAGCCGCGGCTCAGCGGTGACATATACCTCGTGCAGGGTGTCGAAGAACTCCTACACCGTGAGCTCGTCCGGCTCAACCCAGTTCGGGTCAAGGCCATGCGCGTTGAAGATCGGCATCATGGCAATGATCTCGTTCCAGCGAGAGTTGTTGCTTAGCAGGACCGCCCCTACCGGTAGCTTGAAGACAGGCTCCTTGTCGACTTTGCCGGCCTTCGCGGCGGCCCTGGCAAGCTTGCCGGACTGCTCGACCTCGCCCACGTCGTTGACCTCGAGCTGGAAGATCCGTTGGCACAGATGGGCGTGCCTCTACACCGTCAGGTTGTTGTTGAGGCCGGGGCGGAGCCTCATGATGTCGGAGGCATTCGCGAAGAGCCAGGCCGGCCTCCCCTTGTCATGCAGAGGGGCGATTCGTCGGAGGATGAAGTCCGCCCCGATCATCTCGAGGGTAAGCCCGGCCTGGGTGAGCCGAAGAATCCTGGTGGTGGCGATCGTAAGCTTCGCATCGTCGGCGTCGATGTCGCCCCAGTCACCCCCACGGACCGGCGGTTTCTCGTGAACCATGCAGAATGCTGGCGGGTCCTCCTCCTCAATCCAGCACCACCGACCCCACCATTCTTCCCACCTCTCCTTCATGGTGCCGTTCGGGTACGCCCCCTTGGCCCTCGGGATCCAGGCGACACAGCCAACAATGGTGCCCCCTTTTTGGATCCGAGGGGAGAAGTAATGGTGAAAGAGTGCCATGCTGGGGTGCACCCCGACAAAGCCCTTGCAGAGGTGTGCGAAGAGAGCCATGCACGCCACGACATTCAGGGTGAAATCCAAGAGGCAGAAGCCATAGGTGTGCACGATGTCCTTGAAGAAATCAGAGAAGGGGGGACAAAGCCAACAAGAGAAATAATCGACGAAGAAGGGGTACCGATGCGGGGAGGGCCCGGCGCTGGCAGGGACGACGTGCGTGGCTAGATGCCCCATTTTCTCTCCCCCGGTCTTCACCCCCCACAGAGCCTTGAACATCCCCCAAAGCTCGGGCACGCCAACCGTCAAGGGGAAGTAGGCGGACTGCGCCCGCTGCGCCACCAGCTCGCTCTCCAGCTGCTCTGACACACCGGCATCCTTCGCCGCTCCCTTGCTCTTGGCGGACTTGGGCACCATGGCGGCTGCGGGGAGCAAAAAAGCAGAGGATGGCAAAAGAACGGCGGCGATGGACGAAAGCAGAGAGGCTCGAAAAGAATGGGGCGGCGGTTCTGAGATTGGAGGAAGGCGCAGGGGGGGGGGGTAAAGTGAGCAGCGCGCCCGCGGTTATTCCTTTTTATAGGGAAGGCGCGGGCCGCCTCCTTTCCCATTAACTGTGATACGACGCATGCGTGCGAACACTGTCCCACGCACGCCTCCCATGTCATGCGCACGCACGACCCCCATGTTGCATGTTCAACGCGGGTCGTAGAGAAGCGCAGGGGACGGAGCAGTTACCGCGGTAAAAATCCGCCCCAACTGCCCGCGCACCATTCTGGGCCTGGCCAAACAACGTGCTGCGCTTATGTGTGGCCAGGCCCGGGGGCTCCTATCGGTGTACAAAAGTAGGGGCTCTCCTTTTGACCCCTTTACTTGTGAACGGGCAGTCAGAGCCTCCCGCCACGGCCGCACATAACAGGGCAGGGAAAGGGAAGCCGGAGAGAAGCCGAAGGCACAAGACGAACAAAGCAATGACAAGGACCAAGGCCACAAAGATCAGATGGGCGAAGCAGGTTTCCCCGGCAAGGACCCTTGCCGGGGCAGCCTCAGCGGCCCCGGCAAGACCCTTGCTGGGGCAGCTCGCCCCACGCCAACAGAGTGAGCCACCCTTGAGCCCACGGCCGCCAACACCATCATCAACGTGGGGCCAGGGCTTGGGAGGCACCTCTGTGGTGGCATGCAGATCTTTGTGAAGACAAAGACATAGTCAAGATCAAATGAGGATAGGAAGGCAACCATCCTCACCGAAGAAACCCACAAGACCCCCGGCAAGATCCTTGCCGGGGACGCCTGTGCGCCATGGCAAGACCCTTGCCGGGCCACCCGGCAAGACCTTTGTCGGGCCACCCAGCAAGGCCCTCGCCAAGCGCACCAGCAGGGCCACCGTCAGGCCCGCACCAGCCAAGCCTCCACCGCTGTTTGCATGTAGCTGCCGACTCAACCAGCTGGGTAGGCACTACAAAAAAAAGACACATCCGTGACATTTTGGGCCGAACGAAATGTTTTCTGTCATACATATGACACTTCTATGACGATAATTGTGACAAAACCCAGTATCATCATAGATGTGGTGGGCTCCTACTTCTATGAAAAAAATCATAACAGAAAATGGGCTTTTCGTCCTGGGCTGGCCGGAGACGCAGCTGCATGACATTCTTTGGGCCGTCCATGCCGGAAAAAACCGTGGTAGAAGCGAGGGCGAGGAAAATTTCGGGGAGTTGCCGGTTACGATGGGAGGTCGGGGGCCGAGCGATGCGCGTTTCTCTCGTACACGTACGCGCGTGTGTGCGAGGCATTGGCTCTAACTGAACCTGAGCGAGGCGTTGGGCTCTAACTAAACCCGAGCGATTACACTTCAGGCTACGCATTACTGTACCCGAGCGATTGATCGATGGCTGCTAACTGAAGCCGATCGATTGGATGAACAGTGAGCGTT